>NW_024431865.1:0-2589 GCF_017639785.1 Mesocricetus auratus
AGCTTTACTGCAGAAGGATCTGAGTGTCCTGTGTCGTTCTTGCTGGCTAGACTGTGGCACGGAACAGCATTCAAACAAATGAAGATTGCATGAATACTATACTAGTTGTAACTTTTTAATTTTGACAAAAATGCAAGTGTAGAGATATTTTGTTTATAATCTAAACAATAAGCTTGCCTGACAAAAAGACTGCAGAGCTAAGCCACTAGTTAGGCACACTACTAGTTAAGATCAAAGTCATTAGTTAGACACAGACCTAAGCCACTAATTAATCATAGAGACAAGGCAGTGGAGGCTACGCCTTTAATCTCAGCACTCCAGAGACAGGCATATGGATCTCCGTTAATTCAAGGCCACCCTGGCATGTATAAGAATGACTCAGTCTAAAAGAGAATAGGAGTTCACTCCTTTGATTCCTGCAATTAGGATCAAAAGCCTATAATCCCAGGAGTAGGGAGGTGAGAACAGGATTGATGACTTGTTGGAGAGAGCAATATAAGTCAGGAGGAGACAGGATCAGTGCAATGTGAGGTTTGGTGGAGATCATTGCAGTCTGAGGATTCCTTGAGACAGTATTGCCCATTTTGTCTGAAATAGAGGTAAGAGCTAGGGGTTGGCCTCTTTGGTTTTCTAATCTTCAGGCAAGCTTTATTTGTTAGATTACAACAAAATATCACTACATATACCATACTTATTTTCTCCATTAGGTCTTGGCATTGACCTAGGTGAAGGAGGGGACAGTGCTTGTTGGGTTAGCATAAGTCACAGAAGAAAAACATGTTTTTGATTTACTGAAATGATAAGACCACCATCTACTGGTGACAGCAGTACAGTGCAGGATGAACTCATGGAAAGACTATTAGCATGGCCTGACCACTAAATTATTGAGACACATATTTGGGGGAGGGGGTTGGAGGCATAGTTTCTCTGTCGCTTTGGAAGCTTTCCTGGAACCAGCTATTGTAGACCAGGGCAGGCTCAAACTCAGAGATCTGCCTGCCTCTGCATGCTGATTGCTGGTAATAAAGATGTGTACCACAACTGCCTTGCATTTCTTTCTTTCTTTTTTCTATTTTCTGATTTTGTTTTTCAAAACAGGGTTTCTCTGTATGTCTTTGGAACATGTCCTGGAACTCACTGTGTAAAACAGACTGGCTTTGAACTCACAGTATTCAGCCTACTTGTGCTTCCCCTGTGGTGGGATTCAAGGCATGAGTCTTCTTTTCAGAATCCGACTTCCTGAAATGTCTTTCCCCAAGTCATAATTGCCATATTTAATTTTGGCTTTTGGGTTTCTATTAGAGGTGGGATGCAGGCATCAAATTTATTTTGTTTTTGTTGATGTAAATTGAAGCCCAGGATTTTCATAGTTAAATTGAGGTGAGGTTACCTGATTCTATCTGAAGGACTCAGACTCACTGTAGGGGCAGATACTAGGATACAGCGTCCTCTTACACATCCAGTTATGTTCTAAGCAGGCAGCAAGGCATGTGGATAGGCTGTTTGGAGATGAACTCAGGCATCCTGAAATTAACTGTGAGGAAGATAATGTGAGACAACCAGACAGACTGGTGCATTGTGGCAGGACCACTCACCTGTAAAGATATGTTGGGAGAGAGTTAGACTTTAGATGGTTGAAGAGAAAGGTGCAGAGTGGAAGAAGCTGGAAAGTTCTCAGTAGTTGGATTTTGGCAAAACCAAGTGAGTGAGGAGTGAGAAGTTCCACTGTGAAGATAAAGAGTTAACTGTCACAGACAAAGTACAGATCCTACAACCAGGCCTGCAATGTGGGGGATTCCTGGTGCAGACCTCTGTGCTGAAGAAAAGGACAGATATTCACTGGGACTCAAAAAACACACAGTCACAGTTTCGAGGTCAGGAGTCAAAGGAAAGTCTCCAGGCAACAGTATAGTAGCAGGAAATTCTGTCCTGGAACATAAGGAAAAAGGGACTAAGGATGCAATAAGATACTCTGGTATGAAATTTCTCAGAAACTTCTACTATGGCTGTGTAACTCTAGTTGACAAATTTCAGCCTATAAGAACTGCACCAATCTTTCCGTTTTTAATGATTTTCATTGTCAAAATGCTCTTTTTATTATTTTATTACTGTTTTTATTCAGTTTTTAATTTAAATTTAAAATAATCTTACTATACATTCTATTCCCAGTTCCTTCATGCTCCCCTCCTGTAATGCCCACCACCAAAAACCTATCACACCCCCATACACTGCCAAGAGAGGGTGAATGCTCCAAATGGCGATCTTCAAAGTCTGTCAGATCATTTGAAGCAGGGAATAAGCCATTCATGATGTTCCTAAGGTGGAGAGTATCCATCCATAGGGAATGGGATTCCAAAGTCTGTGTTATTGGTTGGCCACACACCTAAGGCACTAATTATTTCTAGAGGCAAGACAGTCATGGCAACATCTTTAATCCCAGAACTCAGGAGACAGAAGACTCTCCATACCTTCCCAACATGGAACTTGAAGTTCTAGCCATTGCCATACGACAACAAAGGGGGATCAAGGGGATACAAATTGTTAAGGAAGAGGTCAAACATTCACTGTTTGCAGATGATATGATAGTTT
>NW_024431866.1:0-8603 GCF_017639785.1 Mesocricetus auratus
AGACTCTTCTCTAAGGTAATACATCCTAGCCTGAGTTTTAACCCCTTAGATTATTGTCAACCAAATTTGCTGAATGTCTTTATTAGCTATAGGAATTTCCCTGTAGAATTGTTTACCTAATTTTTGTGTATGATGATATCTCCTTTTATTTTTTATTCAAATTACAAACAAGCTTTGTTCACCTGTTAAACCCAGCTCCCTCTCGATCCCCTCCTTGACCATCTAACCACCACCCTATTGACACTCCACTCTCCAGGGATGTGGAGGTGCTTCATGGGGGATATCAAAACTCTGTCATATCATCCAGGGCAGGGCCCAGAATCTCCCCTATGTGTCCAGGCTGAAAGGTCACCCCTCCATGTGGAATGGGCTCCCAAAATACATTTTGATGACAGGAATAAGTATTGATCTAATGCCAATGCTTCCTCACTGACACCCATGTTCATAGGTCTAGATCAGTTCCATGCTGGCCTCTCAGCTATCAGCCTGGGGTCCTTGAGCTTCCTCTTGTTCAGGTCAGCTATTTCTGTGGGTTTCACCCACCCAGCCTTGACCCCTTTGCTCATCACATCTTGCTCCCTGCATCTGATTTCCATAATTGTTAATCTAAGTATTTCTCTTACCAGAGCAAAGTTTGCGGGCTTCTTGTCCCTATGGCAGTTACATCTTGACTTTCTCGGTTTCTTCTTCCCAGAGTCCTCCTGGACTCCTAGTCCCACTTATCTTGCTTCCCTATTGGCCAACAGTGCTTTATTGACATATACACAGGACTTCCTTCATCATCTCCTCTTTTCTGTCTAAACAAAAAGAAAGGTCTTAACTTTAACATAGTCAAATTATATATAACAGAACAGTCATCAAGTAAGAACACAGTTATAACATTTTGTCTATCAACATTTAGCAAGATTTAAAGAAAATATAATCTATCCCATCATTGTGAGTCCTAAGTTCTATATGTAGCTTATCTTTTATCATAACAAAGGCAAACTATAATTATAACTATCTGTCTTCAACTCCATCAAAGACCACAGAAGGATAATATATAAACACTAGAATTGACAGAGACATCTCGCTGCCTGGACAGTCACCCAAAGTTCCTCTGTAATGTTGGGGCATCCATCTTCAGCCTATAGGCCACAGTGTGTCTGGAACACTTCTCAGCAAAGCAGGAAATGGTCCTTCTGCATCGGCAGTCTGTCAGTCATTATTTTGTGTCCTGCAGAAAGTCTTGTAGACTCTTCCATGAAGCAGGAACCCTGAAGGACTATTTGAGTTCAGCAGTCACTTTCCTGTGGGTCCTGCATATCCAGATTATACAGCAACAGTCAAGCAGTCCAGGCAAAAGCAGTTTCTTGCCCAAATGGCTAACCTTGCCACGTTGAAAGCAAACTCCATAATGAGTTTCTTCAATGCCCATCTTCCTCTCAGATGTAATTGGTGCTGCCAGGAGCAGATATTTCTCATTGTCAAGAAAAACTGTAAACCATTTTAATGCCATTTTCTGAAGGTCATTGAATGGTTTGTAGACTATTTAATTGTCTCAAATACATCTCTATATATCTAGAAAACCTAACTTACCTAACTGTAAATTCTGACTATTATAAGTAACTATCTATAGTCTATATTTAGTTATGCATTATGTTTTAAAGAACAGTATAAGCGCAATACTTAATCAAGAGGAGAAATATACATATCACAAAATTGACCTTGAATTTGTCTCAATAAATGAAAAACCATACCCATACCATAATTCCCCTTTTTACCATTAAAAAGACAGTGGCTGTGATCATTAGCCAATTATAAACAACCCCATTTAAATGAAAACAAAGATTTATAAGCAATATGGGGATTTGGACGTCGCTCATTCCAAACTGCTTTGTGCTGGAAGGGGGCGCTGTTCATACCATGGGGATCATGACAAAACTCAGAAACCTGTATAAGTCCTTAGTTTCAGGGTCTGTAAGGCTCCATCATCTTAGCTGTTTTAGATGTTGAATCACTTGGGCCATTACTTCCGGGGGTCTTGATTTATCAAACCACAGAAGCCTGGAAGGAATCCATAGCTTTCCACTCTCTTTTCCCAAGTAACATATCCTTATACTTTAATTTTGAAGTCAAGGCATTTTCAAAAGATATAAGTTGAATTAATTTAGCAGCATCTATCTATAATCAAGTGTACTTTAGCAGTTGTTCCTTCTTTAGCAATTAAAAAACTGAAAAACACAATAGCTTACAGTATCCAGACTCTGTGTATTTTCCATCTTTACGTGGCTTATTTATTTAATCTATTATTACTTTATTTCTTTTACTTTTATTTATTTTTGGCTGAGACAGGGCTTCTCTTTGGAAATCTGCCTGCCTCTGCCTCTGCAGCAAATCCTACCGGCTTGTGCCACCACAGCTAGCTTCTTTATTTACCACTATGCCATTTGTTTTTCTCTCTCAATCTTACATATATTTTCAAACACAATGTAAACCTTTAGAGGTTTTTCTTCATAAAAGTCTGACTTTACTGTAAATATTTATGATTTTCTTGCCACGTGTCTTATCTGTTAAAACTGCATCTGTTAAACTGCAGTTTTTCCAAGACGGAAGATAACTACATTCACAAAGACACAGGCAATATATAATCCCACCTTACAAAACACCAAAAGAAAAAGGGAGGAGAAACTCACAAAATAACTTCACTAACAATAAATCAAGCACAAACAAGGATCATCAATCAATGGTCCTTAATATCCCTCAATGTCAACGGCTTCAACTTGCCTATAAAAAGACACAGACTAGCAGAATGGATACGAAGACAGAACCCTTCCTTCTGCTGCATATAAGAAACACATCTCAACATCAAAGACAGACGTTATCTCAGAGTAAAGGGTTGGGAAAAGATCTCCAATCAAACGGTCCCAAGAAACAAGCAGGTGTAGCAATCCTAATATCTAACAAATTAGATTTCAAATTAAAATCAATCAAAAGAGATGAAGAAGGACACTTCATATTCATCAAAGGAAAAATACATCAAGACGAAGTCTCAATTTTAAACATCTATGCCCCAAATACAAAGGCACCTACATTTCATGAAAGAAACATTACTAAAGCTCAAAATGCACATAAAATCTCACACACTAATAGTAGGAGACTTCAACACTCCGCTCTCACCGCTAGGCAGGACCTCCAGACAGAAACTTAACAAAGAAACAAAAGAACTAATAGAAGTTATGATCCAACTGGGTTTAACAGACATCTATAGAACATTCCACCCAAATACAAAGGGATACACCTTCTTCTCGGCACCACATGGAACCTTCTCTAAAATTGACCACATAATAGGAAACATAGCAAATCTCCACAGACACATGAGACTGTGCTTGTCACTAGCAAAATAGAGGCCACCTGAGAATATGTTGCTACCAAGGAGCTGTGCTCCTCTCTGTTCTTTTGTTTCTAAAACCCCTTTAAAGCTTTTGTCATTCTACGTAGAAATTCATGATCCCACTTCTGATCACCATTTATAGATGATAGCCAATGCTATAGACAAAACAATATATTTATTTACCAGAGAGAAAGTCGTACAAGCTAGGAGTTAGAAGCGTGGCTGGCTTCCAAGAGAAAGAGAGGGTCCTTTTCCTTTCACTTCCTTTTATATCTACCTGTGCTAATTTACTTGTCCCCACCCTCATGCCCAGATAGCTTTGTGGGGTTCGCTCCTACAATTATTTTAGGGTTGGGATTGGGAGGAGGTGTTCAGACTTAGGCATCGCTTTCAGATAAGTTTAGAATTTAGGTGGAATTGATATGTTTAGCTTAGGATAAGTAGATTATAACTTAATTATCGCCATATATATATACATATATATATGATATATGTTTGAGTTTGTATCAAATATAAATCTTCTATTTAGACTAAAAGGGGAATTGTACGAGTGAACCCCCACAAAGCTATCCACTCATGAGGGCGAGGACGAGTAAATTAGCACAGTTAGATAAGTGAAAGGAAAAGGACCCTCTCTTTCTCTTGGAAGCCAGCCATGCTTCTAACTCCTAGCTTATGCGACTCTGCCTCTAGCAAATAAAAATATTTTTCCCTATAGCATTGACTATCATATATAACTATGTGTTATCTATACCTATTTGTTTTGTTTAACTTTTGGCTGAAACATACTTTGTTAGATATAAAAACAAGTACACAAGCTTACTTCTTAGGTACATTTTCTAGGACTATCTCTTTCCAGTCCATTATTGTGAGGAAGCTCTACCCATTTTGTTAAGGTGGATTTTAGCTGCAGCAAAAGGAAGGATGGAACCTCTTTTGGCATCCACTCAGTTAGTCTGTGAACTTTCACTGGGGAATCAAGACCACAGATAATGAGAGACACAAAGGACCAATGATGAAAGATTCTAAATATTTTGTTGTTGTCATTGTTTGGATGGTGGCAGTGTTTGTATATTTATTTCCTTCCCTATATTTCCTGCTACTGATGTGAGCATATTTATTCCCTGCATTATTCATGGTAGTAGGGAATCGCCTTAGGTTGGAGTTTTTCTTATACCACTTTGTTTAGGGCTGGATGTGTACATAATTATTGCTATAGTTTTCCTGAACTGTCACATATCTTAATATTTCTATCTATGGTAACTGAAAGTATTGTTATATATAATAGTCAAGGTCTGCATCTGTCATCTCTTAGAGTGTGCTACACATCTGTACAGGCTCTTTTGACTTTTAAAGTATCCTCAACACCTGAGATTATCAGGCTGACCTTCAACAGCTTTGCAGTTGCTACTGAGATTCCAGAGTTAAGTCCTGCAGTCACCAGGATTCTCTGAACAAGTCATAGAAAAATCATGTAGTGGTTAGTGAACTCTAGGAATGGCACTCCTTTAGCTTCAGCTTCCCAAGGTTCCTTCTGATCAGTTTCTGCCTAATGCTTGGGAAGAATTTGATACTTTCTCCTGGGCTGTCACCTCTGCATTAGGATCTGATTGACACTTTTGATAAGTAAAAATATGCCCCAGTAGTGGATAACTCCATCAATGCAATAAGCCAATCAAGCCAAATTAAAATCCAGGTTTTTATCTGAGTAAATCATTCCTGGATGGTCTTAGGAAAGAGGGGAATTCATGAGGCTGTTCCTGAGGAGGGGTGCTTGAATACACTCTAGGGGAGGATTTTCTGCTTGGTGCTCTTTCTCTGGGGCAGGATCTGAAGAGAGAGAGAGAGAGTTCTGGGGCAGAGATGGGGCTTCCACCTACATATTACAGACTCCTTGGGTACATGGGCACCAGTTCAACCCTGGCGACATATTGTGGGTGTGGGACAATATGGTAAAGGGGATTTGGAGCCATGACTGAGTGGATTCATGCTGAGAGGGCGGTATGGGTGAAGAAGCATTTAGTTACCTGTCATCCTGGAGACCTCAGGCATCTATTCCTTGAGGGACTGGACATGATAAAAACAGATTATTAACCTATGAATAGGTCTAGCCATGGGGAGAGTGATGACTACCAGAAAGAATGAAATGAGATGTGTCCTGGTTGTACAAATGAGACAAGTGTGAATGAATGAGATATGAGAGCAGATGTGCCCTTCATTGTGACCTCTTGGAAAACCAGGTCCCAAATGCTGTATAGGTGTCCACTTGAGCCTGCAGATTTGCTGGATGGCACAACAAATGGAGCGATGTGGAGGGATGATGTGTTCCAGGAGTATGTGAGCCAGTACATCTGTTGTTTCTCTGGATATAAAAATGCCTCTCTATCCATTCTGCAAATGTGTCAATTACTCCAGTAATACACTATGTTGTCCATTCCACAGAGAAATTGGTCTAATGTATCCATCCTATCAGCAACTTGTTGGCTAGTTATCTGGGAGAAATGGTGACATATCTGTGTTCCTGTGTTGGTCTCTGCTATTGGCAGATCTGGCATTCAGCAGCATCTGTAACCAGGTCACACTTGATGAGTTGATGTCCATGCAATTTATCCATGGACAACCCTATCTCAGTTACCATGGATACATTGATGCTGGTCCCATGGGACAATAACAAGGATGGCTTGGGAAAGAGGCTGAATCTACACAGAATGTGACATCCTATCTACTTGATTGCTTAAGTTCTCCTCTGCTGAAGCCACTTTTTGATGGCCATTTATATGGGACAATGGGAACTCCACATTCTTTGCCTCTTTGCAGATATGTCCAAATATTTCTTCATCAAATATTTTTCATTCCTATTTTATTTTTCCTTTATGTATTCTTCACTCATGCAATATATCCTGACTGCTGCTCCTTCCTTTGCAGATATCTTACTTGTATAATAAAGAAAACTTGTAGAAAGAAAAGTTACCCGAGAACATGCAAAAGAGTCAGAGACACAATGAACTCCCACAGTTAGGAGTCCCACAAACCACCGAAATAAACAACCACAGCTTTCATATATAAAACTTGGTACAAACCTGTGCAGGGTCTGTGTTTCCCTCTTCAGTCTCTGAGCCCCTGTTTAGTTGATCCTTTGGCTGTGTTCTCCTGGTATCCTTGACCCTTCTGCCTGCTATCATCTTTCCTTCCCCTCTGCCCAAGGGTTCCTTAAACTCTGTTTAATAGTTGACAGGAAATCTCAGTATCAGTCTATACAAACATCCACACCACTAGGGTTAAGTAGAGGAGAAAGCATAGAAGGGAGTTGCTGGAGAAATACAATGTAGCCATTGAAGGAGTAACATGCCTGTGCGTAATGGGTAAGCCACAGTCTTGCTCCTATATATAGTTTAGTAGAAATGAGTTAATAATTAAGGGAGAGCTAGACAGTAAGCTTACTGACACATAGATCAAAGAGTTGATAATTAATATAAGGCTGTGTGAATTTGTTTTGTACTGAATGACTGCAGGACCAGATGGGAAAGAAACTCCATTTTCTCTTTCCACTCTTCAGAACACCATTACTGCTCCATTTCCCTTCAGAAAAGACCAGGCCTTCTGAGGATATCATCCAAACACAGCATAAGAAACTTCATGTCAAGTCTGGAGGAGACAATACAGAAGAAAGAAAAGTTTCCCAAGAACAGGCAAAAGAGTCACAGACACACTGCACTCCCACAATTAGGAGTCCCACAAACCACCAAAATGAACAACCACAGCTTGCATATATAAAACTTGGTACAAACCTTTGCAGGGTCTGTGTTTGCCACTTCAGGCTCTGAACACCTGCTTAGTTGATCTTTCGGCTGTGTTCTCCTAGTATCCTTGAAGTTCTGCCTGCTATTATCTTTCCTCCCCTTCTGCCCAAGGGTTCTTTAAACTCTGTTTAATATTTGACAGGAAATCTCAGTATCTACTCTCATCAAGTGCCTGAGAAACCTATGGGTATTGGGATATGCACCACTCTCTGAGTATAACAGAATTTCATTGGGTGTCATTTCATTGACTTTTTGGTCAAAAAGTCTTATTGGTTCCACCTTATATCTCTGTACCTGGCATTTTCTGGTTCATCAACATCCAGACAGTGTTGGACATCAGTTTGGGCTGCAAGTCAGACCAGTCATTGATTGGTGACTGCCAGCATCTCTGAGCTAAAATTGCCCCAGCACATTTTGTAGGCAGGACAGATTGCAGGTTCAAGATTTGTGACTCATGCTTGTTGATTCTTGTGAATTTCCCTAGAGACAGGTTTCTGGCTAACCCATCAAAGTCTCTCTTTCCTTGCTCAGTTCCCCTGCGGCCTCCCCCAACGTAACCATCACAGACCCTCGTACACTACAACCAGCTCTCCTTCTACCCTCTGCATTCTAATAACAAACTCTTCCTTCACCTGTGTTCCAAATATACACAGGAGACCATGTCTGTTTCCATTTTGGGTGTGGAAGAATCCATGCATCGATTATATTGGGGCCTTTCTTGTTTCCTGGTCTCTCTGAAGTTGTAATGTGTAGGCTGACTATCCTCTCCTTTATGTCCAATATCTACTTATGAATGAATACATGGGATACAGAGCTAAACAGAGAATTCTGAAGAGTACAGTATCTAGTGGCCAAAAGGCAAAGGAAGAACTATTCCATTTCCTTAGCCATCATTAAAATGATAATCAAAACTCCTCTAAGATGTTATTTTATACTGGTCAGAATGGATAAGGTCAAAACATTAATTTCAATTTATGCTGGAGAGGATATGCTGTAAGGGGAACACTGCTCCTTTGCTGGTGGGAGTTCAAACTTGTAAGCCACTGTGGAAATCTGGGTGGCCATTTCTCAGAATGTTGAGAGTTAATCTAAGACAAGGCACAGCATAAGAACTCTTGGGCATATACTCAAAGGATACACAAACATAACACATGGACAACAACTAGGTTCACAGACTTATTATTTCTAATGGGCAGAAACTAAAATCAACCAGCTGACACTCCCATGAAAACTGAATAAGGAAAATGTGGGGCATTTAAACAGTGGGGTATGACTCAGCAGGGAATACAATGCCATCATGAATTTGCAGTCACATGGATGGAAATAAAAGAAAACAATCCTGAGTGGGGTGATCGAAACAAAGAAAAACAACTATGGCACATTTTGTAATTTTAACGGGTGATTTCTCTCCTCTCCAAATTTTGAGCTCC
>NW_024431867.1:0-14790 GCF_017639785.1 Mesocricetus auratus
AAGTTATGCATTCAGTTTAGAACTGAGAGTTGTATCATTAGATTTCAAGAAGTTACATAGACAGAAGTTATGCTTAAAGATTCTCACACACTATTGTATGGTTAGTTTTCAACAAGTTACACGTGTAGATTCACACACGTGTGCATTAAGTTTAGAAACCAGAGTTGTATTGTTAGATTTCAAGAATTTACGTAGATTCTCACATTGTGTTGTATCGTTAGTTTTAAAGAATATGCATATATATATATTATCAACCACTGTTGTATTATTAATTTTCAAGAAGTTATGAATTCAGTTTAGAACTCAGAGTTGTATCGTTAGTTTTCAGGAAGGTACGACTATAGATTCAAAACACAGTGTTGTTTATTTAGTTTTCAAGATGATACACATGTAGATTCTCAGACAGTGTTGTATTTTTAGGTTTCAAGTAGTTACACATGTAGTTTCTCACACAGTGTTGGCTCATTAGTTTTCAAGGACTTACACCTTTAATTTCTCATGCAGAATTGTATCGTTAGTTTTCAATAAGTTGCACGTGTAGATTTTAAGACAGTGTTGCATTGTTATTTTTCAAGGAATTACCTGTGTACAATCTCAAGACAGTCCTGTATCCTTAATTTTCAATAAGTTACATGTGTAGATACTTACACAGTCTTCTATCATTAGTTTTCAATACGTTACACGTGTATATTATCACACAGCATTGTAGAGTTGGTTTTCAATAAGTTACACGTGTAGAATCGTACACAATGTTGTATCGTAAGTTTTTAATAAGTTACACGTGTAGATACTTACACATTATTGTATCATTCATTTTCAATAAGTTCCCTCTGTAGATTCTCACATAGCATTGTATCGTTAGTTTTAAATAAGGTACACGGGTAGAATCTAACTTAGTATTGTATTGCTAATTTTCTAGAAGTTACACATGTTTTTCCTCATACAGTGTTGTATTGATTCTCAAAAAGTGTTGTATCATTAGTTTTCAAGAAGGAAGATGTATAGTTTCTCACACTGTGTTGTATAATTCGTTATCAAGAATTTATGCTTATAGATTCTCACACAGTATTGTATCATTAGTTATCAATAAGTGACAACCTAACCCTAATACTAAACCAAAACCTAACCCTAACCTTAACCCTAAACCCAAACCTAAGCCTAAACCAAACCATAAACCAAGCCCTAACCCTAATTCTAAACATAACCCTGACCCTATGCCTAACCCTAACACTAGACTTCCCATATTCCTAAACCTATCACTAACCATAAACCTAACTCAAACCCTCACACTAACTCTAACACTAAGCCTAACCCTAATCCTAACGATAACCCTAACACTAACTGTAACCGTAACCTAACCCTAAACATAACCCTAAACCTAATGCTAACGAATACCTTAACCTAAACCTAACCCTAACCATATTTTTAACCCTAATCCTAACACTAAACCTAACCCTTTCCTAACCATTACACTATCCCTAAACCTAAACTTAATCCTAACATTAAACGTAACTCTAACTTCTAACCGCTAACCCTAAACATAATCCTAACCCAAACCCTTACCCTTACCCTATCCCTAAACCGAACCAGAATCCTAACCTTAACCCTAACACTAACCCTAAATTTAAGCCTAACCCTAACCCTAAACTTAACCTTAAGCCTAACCCAAAGCCCTAACACGAACCTGAACCCTAAGCCTAACCATAACCATATCCTTAACCCTAACCCCACTGTAACCATATTACTAATCCTAACCATAATCCTAACCCTAAAACTAACCCTAACCCTAGCCCTAAACTTAATTCTAACACTAACAACTAACTCTAACCCTATCCCTAACGTTAATTCTAACCCTAACCTAAACCTAACCCTAACCCTAAACTTAACCCTAACCCTAACGCTAACCCTAACCCTAACACTAGCCCTAAACCTGACCCTAACACTAACCTAACCCTATCCCTAAACCTAACCCTAATCCTAAACCTAACTCAAACCCTATCACTGACCCTAACTATAGCCTGACCTTAACCCTAACGCTAACCCTAACCCTAACTGTAACCTTAACCTACTAATAACCCTAACCCTAACGCTAAAAATAAACCTAACCCTAACCCTATCCCTAACCCCCCAACCCTAACCCTAACCTTTAAATCTAACTCAAACCCTATCCCTAACCCTAACCCTAAACCTAACCCTAACTCTAATGATAACCCTAAATCCTAACCCTAACCCTAGCCCTAACCCTAAACCTAACCCTAACACTAACACTACCCTTACCCTAGCCACAATCTTTACATAATACTAAACCTAACCATCTATCCCTAACCATAATCCTAACAATAACCCTCACCGTTAGGTTTCAAGTAGTTATGGATGGAATTTTGAAAATATTTTTGTACCATGAGTTTTCAATACGTTAGGCATATAGATTCTCACACAGTGGTGTATTGTTAGTTTTCAATAAGTTACAAGTGTAGATTATCACAGTATTGTATCGTTAGTTTTCAAGAAGCTGCACATTTAGTTTCTCACATAGTGTTGTATGGCTAATTTTCAAGTAATTACACTTATGGATTCACAAAGTTTTGTATAGTTAGATTTCAAGAAATTATGCATGTATTTTCTCACACAGTATTGTATCGATATTTTCCAAGAAGTTACACGGGTAGATTCTCAAACAGTATTGTATCCATAGTTTTCAATAAGTTATACCTGTAGATTCTCACACAACTTTGTATCGTTTGTTTTGAATAACGTACATGTGTACAACCTCACACAGAGCTGTAGGATCATTTTTCAAAAGTTGCACGTGTAGAATATCATACATTGTTGTATCTTTAGTTTTCAAAAAGCTACACGTGTAGATCCTCACACAGTGTTGGATCATTAGTTTTCTATAAGTTACACCTGTAGATTCTCACACAGCATTGCATCGTTAGTTTTCAATAAGGTACACGTGTAGAATCTCACACAGCATTGTATCATTAGTTTTCAAGTATTTATCCATGTAGTTTCTCACACAGTGTTATATCGCTTGTTTTCAAGTAATTACACTTATAGATTCTCACACATTGTTGTTTGTATCGTAAGTTATTTATATGGTATGCATGTAGATTCTCACACAGCATTTTATCGTTATTTTTCGATGAGGTAAACCTGATGAATCTCACACACCGTTGTATCATTACTTTTCTATAAGGTACACGTGTAAACTATCACACAAGGCTGTAGCATTAGTTTTCAATAGGTTGAACGTGGAGAATCTCACACAATGTTGTTTCATTAGTTTTCAATAGGTTACACGTGTAGATTCTCACACAGCGGTGTATCTTTTGTTTTCAATAAGGTACACGTGTAGTTACTTACACAGTTTTGTATCTGTAGTTTTGAAGAAGTTACACCTGTAGATTCTCACACCTCATTGTGTCGATAGTTTTCAAAATGGTACACGTGTAGAATCTCACACAGCATTGTATTTTCAGTTTTCGATAAGGTATCCATCTAGAATCTCACACAGTGTTGTATCGTTAGTTTTAAAGTACATTGTAGAATTTTATGCAGCGTTGTTTTGTTAGTTTTCAAGAATTTATGCATGTATTTTCTCAAACAGGATTGTATCACTTGTTTTCATGTAGTTATAAATTCTCACACATTGTTGTATAGATATTTATCAATAAGGTACATGTGAACATTCTCACACAGTGTTGTATCGTTAGTTTTCAATAATGTACACATATTGAATCTCACATAGCGATGTATCATTAGTTTTCAACAAGGTACACGTGCTGATTTTCACACAGGAATGCAGGGTTATTTTTCAATAAGTTGCACGTGTAGAATCTCACACAATCTTGTATCGTTAGTTTTCTATAAGTTATACCTGTAGATTCTCACACAGCTTTGTATCGTTTGTTTTCAATAAGCTACACGTGTAGATACTTACACAGTGTTGTATCTTTACTTTTCAATAAGTTACACCTGTAGATTCTCACACAGCTTGTTTTGCTAGTTTTCAATAAGGTATAAGTGTTGATTCTCACACAATGTTGTATCATTAGTTTTCAATAAGGTATAACTGTAGAAACACACACAGCGTTTCATGGTTAATTTCCAAGGCGTTATGCATGTAATCCCAGACACAGTGTTGTATTGTTGGTTTTCCAGATGTATCGCTTATAGATTGTCACACAGAGTTGTTTCATTAGTTTTCAAGAATTTACACATGTAAATTCTCATACAGCGTTGTAGCGTTAATTTTCAATAAGTTATACGTGTAGATTCTCACACAGCGTTGTGTCATCAGTTTCCAAAAGGTACACGTGTAGAATCTCACACCACAGCTTTGTATCATTAGTTTTCAATAAAGTTGAAAACTACTGATACATTAGTTGTCAATAATGTACACGTGTAGATTCTCACACAGGGTTGTATGATAAATTTTCCATAAGTTACACATATAGTTTCACACAGACTGTTGTATTGTTAGTTTGCAATAAGTTACAACTGTAGATTCTCTCACAGCTTTGTATCGTCAGTTTTGAATAAGGTACACGTGTAGAATTTCACACAGGGTTGTATCATTAGTTTTTAATATGGTATACTGGTAGAATCTCACACAGCATTGTACCATTAGTTTTCAAAAAGTTAGGCATGTAGTTTCTCACGCAGTATTGTACCGATAATCTTCAAGTACTTACAATTATATATTCTCACACAGTGTTGTATCATTACTTTTCAAGAAGTTATGCTTACAGATTCTCACAAAGTATTGTATCGTTAATTTTCAATAAGTTAAATGTGTAGATTCTCACATAGTGTTGTATCATTACTTTTCAGGAAATTACACATGCAGTTTCTCACACAGTGTTGTGTTGATGGTTTCCATGAAGTAACACGGGTAGATTCTTAAACTGTGCTGTATCGTTAGTTTTCAATAAGTTACACCTTTAGATTCTCGCACAGAGTTGTGTCGTTAGTTTTCAAAAAGGTACACGTGTAGAATCTCAAGCAACGTTGTATTGTCAGTTTACAAGAAGCTATGCATGTAGTTTCTCACACAATGTTGCATCGCTAGATTTCTTTTTTTTTCCTTTTTTTTATTTTAATTTTAAATAGCTTGTTTTACATGTCAATCCCAGTTCCCTCTCCCTCCCCTCTTCCCGCACTCCCCTTCCCCCCTTCCTCCCACCCTATTGCCAAATCCTTCCACATAGGGGATATCTAGAGTCTGTCATTTTACTCTTGGTAGGGTCAAGGCACTGCCCTAAGAGTCCAGGCTGAGAGAGCATCTCTCTTTGTGCTATAGGCACATGAAGACAGTTTGTATACCAGGGATAGACACTGATCCACAGCTCAGGGCCCCATAGGTTGCCCAGGCCTTCTCGCTGACACTCACATTTGGGGGGTCCAGATCAGTCCCATGCTGGCCTCCCCACTGTCGGTCTGGGGTCCAAGAGCACTCCCCTGTTCAGATCAGCTGTCTCTGCTGGTTTTGCCAGCCCATTCTTTGCCAATTTGCTCATCACTCCTCTCTGTCACTGGGTTCCTTGGGTTCCTTGGGTTCAGTTCAGTGATTAGTTGTGTGTTTGCCTCTGCTTCCATCAGTCACAGGATGAAGGCTCCCGGATGGTTATAGACATCAAGTTCATTATCAGGAATGGGCATTCGAGGTGGTCCCTCCACTATTGCTTAGCTTGCCAATTGATGTTATACCTTTAGATCACTCGAGGTCACTCTGGTGCCTGATCTGTCTTCGATCCTATGATTCCCTCTTCCCCCTATTCTACCCCCACCCCCTCAACTTCCTGTTCCCCCATGACCAACTCCCTTCCTCTTTACCCCCTCTATTCTTCACTGGTCCCACTCCCCCTTCCCCTCGCCGTGTTCCCCATCCATTCAGAGGATCTTGTCTCCATCCTCTTCTCTTGGGTACTATGCATATATGCATATCTTTTAGGTTCTTTCCTGTTTCCCAGACTCTCTATCTGTGGAAGTGCAGACTGGCACTATCCTGATCCATGTCTAAAACCCATATATGAGTGAGTACATACCATGTTTGTCTTTTTGCGACTGGGTTACCTCACTCAGGATGGTTTCTTCCAGTGCTATCCATTTCCCTGCGAATTTCAAGATTCCATTGTTTTTTTCTGCCGAGTAATACTCCATTGTGTAAATGTACCACATTTTCTCTATCCACTCTTCAGTTGAGGGGCATCTAGGTTGCTTCCAGGTTCTGGCTATTACAAACAATGCTGCTATGAACATAGTGGAGCATATGCCCTTGTTGTATGAACCTGCCTCATTTGGATAAATGCCTAAGAGTGGAATTGCTGGGTCTAGTGGTAGATTAATTCCAATTTTCCTGAGGAATCTCCATACTGATTTCCAAAGAGGCTGTATGAGTCGGCATTCCCACCAGCAGTGGAGGAGTGTTCCTCTCTCTCCACATCCTCTCCAGCATAGATTGTCTTCGGTGTTTTTGATTCTAGCCATTCTGACAGGAGTAAGATGGTATCTCAGAGTTGTTTTGATTTGCATTTCCCTGATGGCTAAGGATGTTGAGCATTTTCTTAAGTGTCTCTTGGCCATTTTAGCCTCCTCTACTGAGAATTCTCTATTTAGCTCTGTACCCCACCTTTCAAGTGGATCCTTTGGTGTTTTGGAGACTTGTTTCTTGAGTTCTTTGTAAATTTTGGAGATTAGCCCTCTGTCAGATGTAGGGTTAGTGAATATCTTTTCCCATTCTGTGGCCTGCCTTTTTGTCTTTTTGACTGTGTCCTTTGCCTTACAGAAGCTTTTTAGTTTCAAAAGGTCCCATTTGTTAATTGTCGATCTCAGTGCCTGTGCCACTGGTGTTATGTTTAGGAAGTGGTCTCCTGTACCAACTCGTTGAAGAGTATCTCCCACTTTCTCTTCTAAAAGTTTCAGTGTGGCTGGATGTATGTTGAGATCTTTGATCCATTTGGACTTAAGTTTTGTACAAGGCGATAAACATGGATCTATCTGCAGTCTTCTGCATACCAGTACCCAGTTATGCCAGCACCATTTGTTGAAGATGCTTTCTTTTTTCCACTGTACAGTTTTAGCTTCTTTGTCAAAAATCAGGTGTTCATAGGTGTGTGGGTTAAAATTAGGGCTTTCGATTCTGTTCCATTGGTCTACCTGCCTATTTTTGTGCCAATACCAAGCTGTTTTCAGGACTATAGCTCTATAATAGAGCTTGAAGTCAGGTATGGTGATGCCTCCTGAAGTTCCTCTATTGTATAGGGATGTTTTGGCTATCCTGGGCCTTTTGTTTTTCCATATAAAGTTGATTAATGTTCTTTCCAGGTCCTTGAAGAATTGTGATGGAATTTTGATAGGGATTGCTTTGAATCTGTAGACTGCTTTTGGCAAGATTGCCATTTTTATTATGTTGATCCTACCAATCCAAGAGCATGGGAGATCTTTCCATTTTCTGGTATCTTCTTTGATTTCTTTCTTCAAAGACACAAAGTTCTTGATATACAGGTCCTTCACTTCCTTGGTTACATTATCCCCAGATATTTGATGCTGTTTTTGGCTATTGTAAAAGGTGATGTTTCTCTGATTTCTTTCTCAGTCACATCATCTTCTGTATATAATAGGGCCACTGATTTTTTTGAGTTTACCTTGTATCCTGCCACATTGCTGAAGGTGTTTATCAGCTCTAGGAGTAACCTTGCGGAGTTTTTTGGGTCACTTATGTAAACTATCATATCATCTGCAAATAGTGAAAGTTTGACTTCTTCTTTTCCTATTTGTATCCCCTTTATCTCCTTTTGTTTTCTTATTGCTGTAGCTAGAACTTCAAGTACAATATTGAAGAGATATAGAGAGAGTGGACAGCCTTGTCTTGTTCCTGATTTTAGAGGAATTGCTTTGAGTTTCTCTCCATTTAGTTTGATGTTAGCTGTTGGTTTACTGTATATTGCTTTAATTATATTCAGGTACGTTCCTGTTATCCCTGATCTCTCTAGGACCTTTATCATGAAGGGGTGCTGGATTTTGTCAAAGGCTTTTTCAGCATCTAGTGAGATGATCATGTGGTTTTTCTTTTGCAGATTGTTAATATGGTGGATTACATTGATAGATTTTCTAATGTTAAACCATCCCTGCATTCCTGGAATGAAGCCTACTTGATCATGGTGGATGATTTTTCTGATGTGTTCTTGAATCCGGTTTGCAAGTATTTTATTGAGTATTTTTGCATCAATGTTCATGAGGGAAATTGGTCTATAGTTCTCTTTCTTAGTGGTGTCTTTGTGTGGCTTGGGTATCAAGGTAATTGTAGCCTCGTAGAAAGAGTTTGCAGTGAGCCTCCTGCTTCTATTGTGTGGAGTACTTTGACGAGTATTGGAATGAGCTCTTCTTTGAATTTCTGGTAGAATTCTGCACAGAAGCCATCTGGGCCTGGGCTTTTTTTGTTTGGGAGACTTTTGATGACTGCTTCTATTTCATTAGGGCTTATAGGTCTGTTTAGATTATTTATCTGTTCTTGATTTAGTTTTGGCAAGTGATATCTTTCCAGGAAATTGTCCATTTCCTTTAAATTTTCAAATTTTGTGGAGTACAGATTTTCAAAGTATGCCCTGATGATTCTCTTGATTTCCTCAGAGTCCGTTGTTATGTCCCCTTTTTCATCCCTGATTTTGTTAATTAGCATGTTCTCTGTCTGTCTTTTGGTTAGTTTGGACAGAGGTTTGTCTATTTTGTTGATTTTCTCGAAGAACCAACTCTTTGTTTCATTGATTCTTCTCAGTGTTTTCCTGGTTTCTACTTGATTGATTTCAGCCCTCAATTATGATTATTTCCTGGCGTCTGCTCCTCCTGGGGAGTTTGCTTCTTTTTGTTCTAGAACATACAGCTGTGCTATTAATTCTCTAGTATGACTGTTCTCCAGTTTTTTCATGTGGGCACTTAGTGCTATAAACTTTCCTCTCAGCACTGCTTTCAAAGTGTCCCATAAGTTTGTGTATGTTGTGTCTTCATTCTCATTGAAATCGAGGAAGTCTTTAATTTCTTTTTTTATTTGTTCCTTTACCCAGGGATGGTGCAATTGTGCATTGTTCAATCTCCATGAGTTTGTAGGGTTTCTGCGATTTGTGTTATTGTTGAATTCTAATGTTAATGCATGGTGGTCTGATAAGATGCAGGGGGTTCTTCCAATTTTTTTGTATCTGTGGAGATTTGCTATGTTTCCTATTATGTGGTCAATTTTAGAGAAGGTTCCATGTGGTGCCGAGAAGAAGGTATATCCCTTTGTATTTGGATGGAATGTTCTATAGATGTCTGTTAAACCCAGTTGGGTCATAACTTCTATTAATTCTTTTGTTTCTTTGTTAAGTTTATGTCTGGAGGTCCTGTCTAGCGGTGAGAGCAGAGTGTTGAAGTCTCCTACTATTAGTGTGTGAGATTTTATGTGCATTTTGAGCTTTAGTAATGTTTCTTTCACGAATGTAGGTGCCTTCGTATTTGGGGCATAGATGTTTAAAATCGAGACCGACCACCCATCACCCATCCCCCTCCATCTTCGGGGCCGCTCCCGGCTTCCAGAAGAGCTGCCCACACAGGAAAGAGATCAGCCCCTCCAAGACCCCAACCCAGCGAGCCCAGCTTCAGGAAAGACATCAACCCCTCCAAGACCCAACCCCAGGGAGCCCAGCTTCAGGAAAGAGATCAGCCCCTCCAAGACCCCAACCCCAGCGAGTCCAGCTTCAGCATCCTCAGCTTCAGCTGCAGTAAGGAAGGAGACCAGTGGAGACGGAAAGACCCCACCAGCACCCACTGGAAGAAGAGATGGGAAGAAGACAGAATAAGAGATCACTCAGCAATAGAAACACCAACATGACCCCACCAGAATCCAGGGATCCAACACCAGCAAGACCCGAAAAGCACTACATAGATGAACAAGAGGAGACAGACCTTAAAAATTATCTCATGAAGATGATGGAGACCCTCAAAGAAGAAACAAGGAAATCCCTTAAAGAAATAGAAGAAAAAACAAACAAAAAAATCCATGAAATGGGGGAAAAATTCAAGAAATAAACAAATCTCTCGAAGAATCTAAAGAGCACCAAGAAAAAACAACCAAGAAAATTAAGGAAACAGCTCAAACAGTTGAAGGATTGAAAGCTGAAATAGAAACGATAAAGAAAACACAGAATGAAGGGATGCTGGAAATAGAAAAGCTCGGTAAACGGTCTGGAACTACAGATGCAAGTATCACCAATAGAATACAAGAGATAGAAGAGAGAATCTCAGGTGTTGAAGACTCATTAGAGGATATAGAGTCGTCAACCAAAGAAAATCTCAAAACCAACAAATCCTTAACACAAAATATCCAGGAAATATGGGACACCGTGAAGAAGCCAAACCTGAGAATAATAGGTATAGAAGAAGGTGAAGAACTTCAACTTAAAGGTACAGAAAACATATTCAACAAAATCATAGAAGAAAACTTCCCTAACCTAAAGAATGATATGCCTATGAAAGTACAAGAATCTTACAGAACACCAAATAGGCTTGACCAGAAAAAGAAGTCACCTCGCCATATAATAATCAAAACATCAAACCTACAGAGTAAAGAGAAAATATTAAGAGCAGCTAAAGAAAAAGGCCAAGTAACATACAAAGGCAGACCTATCCGAATTACACCTGACTTCTCAATGGAGACGATGAAAGCCAGAAGATCCTGGTCAGATGTCCTACAAACGCTAAGGGAACAAGGATGCCAGCCCAGACTACTATATCCAGCAAAGCTCTCAATTACCATAGATGGAGAAAACAAAATATTCCATGACAAAGCCAGATTTAAACAATATGTGTCCATGAATCCAGCTCTAAAGAAAATGCTAGAAGGAAAACCTAGAGCCAAGGAAGATAACTACATTCACAAAGACACAAGCAATATATAATCATACTTTACAAAACACCAAAAGAAAAAGGGAGGAGAAACTACACAAAATAACTTCACTAACAATAAATCAAGCGCAAACAAGGATCACCAATCAATGGTCATTAATATCCCTCAATGTCAACGGCCTCAACTTGCCTATAAAAAGACACAGACTAGCAGAATGGATACGAAGACAGAACCCTTCCTTCTGCTGCATACAAGAAACACATCTCAACACCAAAGACAGACATTATCTCAGAGTAAAGGGCTGGGAAAAGATCTTCCAATCAAACGGCCCCAAGAAACAAGCGGGCGTAGCAATCCTAATATCTAACAAATTAGACTTCAAATTAAAATCAATCAAAAGAGATGAAGAAGGGCACTTCATATTCATCAAAGGAAAAATGCATCGCTAGATTTCAAGTAGTTACACTTATAGATTCTCACACAGTTTGGTTTGTCAGTTTTTAAGAAATAATTTCTCATGTAGTTTCTCACACAGTGTTGTGTGGATATTTTCCAAGAAGTTACACGGGTACATTCTTAAAATGAGTTGTATCGTTAGTTTACAGGAATTTGCAAATGGAGTTTCAAACACTATTTTGTGTCATTAGTTTTCAAGAAGTTACACATATAGTTACTTACACAGAGTTGTATCGTAACTTTTCAATAAGATACGCATGTGGATTCTCAGACAGTTTTGTATAGTTAGTTTTCAAGTAGTTACTCATGTAGTATCTCACACAGATTTGTACGGTTAGTTTTCAAGTAGTTACACATGTAATTTCTCACACTGTGTTGTATCTTTAGTTTTCAGGAACTAACTTATATAGATTCTAACTCATTGTTATATCGTTAGTTTTTAATAAGTTATACATTTGGATTCTCATAGAGTGTTGTATCTTTACATTTCAGGTATTTACATATATAGATTCTCACACAGTGCTGTAACGTTACTTTTCAATAAGTTTCTAATATAGATTCTGACACAATGTTGTATCATTTATTTTCAAGATATTACACACGTAGTTTCCCACAAAGTGTTGTTTCCTTTATTTTCAATATGTTACACGTATAAATGTGCAGGCAGGTTTGTATCAATAGGTTTCAATAAGTTAAGCATATAGTTTCTCACAAGGTTTTGTATCATTAGTTTCCAAAAAGTTACATATTCAGTTTCTCACTAAGTGTCATATCGTTAGTTTTCAATAGGATACAAGTCTAGATTCTGACACAGTGTTATACTGTTAGATTTCAATAAGTTACACATGTAGATTCTCACACAGTGTTGCATCATTAGTTTTCAAGAAGTTACATATATAGATTCTCAGACAGTGTTTTATCATTAGTTTTCAAGATGTCACCCATGAAGTTTCTCACACAGTGTTGTATTGTTTGATTTCAAGTAGTTACGTGTGAAGATTCACACACAGTTTTATATTGTTAGTTTTAAAGCATTTTCGCATGTATTTTCTTTTTTTTTTTTGGTTTTTACGAGACAGGGTTTCTCTGTTTTGGAGGCTATCGGTCCAGCCTGGCCTCGAACTCGCAGAGATCCGCCTGACTCTGCATCACGAGTACTGGGATTAAAGGCATGCGCCACCAACGCACGGCTTTCGCATGTATTTTCTAACACAGAGTTATTTCATTACTTTTCACGAAGTTATGCATGCAGTTTCTCACACAAACATGTATCATTAGTTTTCCAGAAGATATGCTTTTAGATTCTCAGACAGTGTTTTATCGTTTGTTTTCAAGAAGTAACCCATTAAGTTTCTCACACAGTGTTGTATTATTTTTTTCAAGATGTTTTGCATGTGGTTTCTCACACAGGGTTTTATCGTTGGTTTTCAAGAAGTTAAGCATATAGATTCTCTAACACTGTTCTATCGTTAAATTTCGAGAAGTTACACATGTTGGTTCTCAACCCTAACCCTAACCCTAACAAAACCCTAACCCTAAACCTACTTTAACCCTTAACCTAAACCTAACACTAACACTAACCCTAACCCTAACCTTAACCCTAACCCTAACCGTAATGCTACCAGTTAGATTTCAAGTAGTTATGCCTGGAGTATTGCATAGAGTTTTGTACAGTTAGTTTTTAATAAGATATGTGTATAGATTTTCACACAGTGCTGTATCGTTACTTTTCATGGGATTATGCATTAAGTTTTCATAGAGTTTTATAACTTATTTCAAGAAGTTACACATCTAGATTATCACACAGTGTTGTACCTTGAATATTCAAGAAGTTACACTTATAGATTCTCACACAGTGCCGTATCGTTAGTTTTGAAGAAGTTCCACTAGTAGATTCTCACTCAGGGTTGTATCATTAGTTTTCAATAAGTTTCACTTGTAGATTCTCAAACTGTGTTGTATCGTTTGGTTTCAAGGATTTCTGCATGTAGTATCTAACACTGTGCTTGCTGTATCATTAGTTTTCAATTAGTTACACGTGTAGCTTCTCACATAGTTTTGTATGTTAATTTTCAATAGATAAACGTGTAGATTCTCACAGTGTTGTATCGTTAGGTTACAAAAGATACACACTTAGATTCTGACACAGTGTTGTATCTTTAATTTTCACAAAGTTAGGAATATAGATGCTTACTCAGAGTTGTAAATTTAGTTTTCAAGAAGTTACACATGTACTTTCTCCTACAGTGATGTATGGTTTCTTTTCAAAGACTTACTTACGCATGTAGTTTCTAACACTGTGTTGTATCATTAGTTTTCAATAAGATACACATGTAGATTCTCAAACAGTGTTGTATGTTAATTTTCATTAAGTTACATGTGTAGATTCTCACACAGTGTTGTATCGTTAGTTTTCAAGAAGTTACTATTTTAGTTTCTCACACTGAGTTATTTCATTACGTTTCAAGAAGTTATGCGTGTAGTTTTGATCTCAATATTGTATCGTTAGTTTTCAAGAAGTTACACTTTTAGATTCTCACACAGTGTTGTATCGTTAGTTTTCAAGAATTTACATATATAGTTTCTCAGACAGTGCTGTATTGTTAGTTTTCAAGAAGTTATGCATGAGTTTCTCACACAGTGTTGTAACATTTGTTTTCCAGAAGATACACATGAAGTTTCTCACACAGTGTTGTATTGTTAGTTTTCAATAACTTACCTGTTTAGATTCTCCCAAAGTATTATATCGTTAGTTTTCCTAAAGTTAATAATGTATTTTTCACACAGAATTATTTTGTTAGTTTTCAAGAAATTACACATTCAGATTATAACCCAGAGTTGTATCGTTGGTTTTCAAGAAGCTATGCATTCAGTTTAGAACTCAAAGCTGTATTGTTATATTTCAAGAAGTTACATATATAGATTTTCACACAGTGATGTATCGAAGTTTTCAATATGTTACGAATATATATACGCACACAATGTTGTCTCATTTGTTTTCAAGATGTTATTCACATAGCTTCCAACTAAGTGTTGTTTCCTTTGTTTTCAATAAGTTACATGTAGAGATGTGCAGGCAGCTTTGTATCATTAGTTTTCAAGAATTTACAAATGTAGTTTCAAACACAGTTTTGTATCATTAATTTTCAAGAAGTTACACATGTACTTACTTACATAGAGTAGTATAGTTACCTTTCAATAAAATACACGTGTAGAATCTCAGACAGTTTTGTATAGTTTTCAAGTAGTTACTGATGTAGTATCTCACACAGATTTGTATCGTTAGTTTTCAAGTAGTTACACATGTAGTTTCTCACAAAGTGTTCTATCATTAGTTTCCATAAGTTACACAGGTAGAATCTCAGACAGTGTTGAATCGTTATTTTTTCAGAAGCTACTAATGTAGTTTCTCACACAGTTATTTTGTTAGTTTTTAAGAAGTTAGGCAAATA
>NW_024431868.1:0-549 GCF_017639785.1 Mesocricetus auratus
CGGAACTTTCTCTTTTGTTTCGTGTCAACTGAACCACAGCACCTACAACACCAGCATTAGTTAAGGGTCCACAGAATTCTCGGCAGACTTTCATCCATGCCTTTTGGCCTTTATTCTTGTAAGGCATAATGGCCGCTCAGCATTCCTTCGTACATTGTTCATAGACTAATTGCTTAATAAGGGGCATGGCTGTAGCTGGGTCCCCAAAAATCCTTCCAGCAGCTTCCACTAGCCTTGCTACCAAGTCTGAAAAAGGTTCCATAGGGCCTTGCAAGATCTTGGTAAGATTACCACTCACTTCTCCTTTATTTGGCAATGATTTCCAAGCCTTAATGGCTATCTGATTTACTTGTTCAAACACCTGTACTGGATAGCCTGTCTGTCTGCATGTTTGCAAATCTACCTTGTCCAAGTAGCATATCCCTATCCCAATGGTGATTTCCCATAGCCTGATTAGCGGCAGCTTGTTCATTAGCAAATTCAATTAAAAAGGATTTTCCAATCAAAATACTGCCCTGGGCTTAGACATGCGCGAGCCAAACTGCTCCA
>NW_024431869.1:0-4686 GCF_017639785.1 Mesocricetus auratus
TAACTGGATTTTAGAATGGGAAGTGGTTGTTAGAAGGTGCTCCAACTTATAGTTCTATACTGGTGAGACCTACTTGGCTGTTTTCATTTTCTTTGGGATACACTGACTAAAGGCAAAGATTTGAACCATGAACAAATATATACCACTTATCAGGAAAAGGTTTGAGCAGAGAGGTATGTGTAGGACACATGTAGACATCTGGTGGAAAGCATATATGCTAGCTGACAACCTTGCACTTGTTAGAAACCATTCCTGAAGCTTGAAAATTCAGAAATACAGATACTCGTCAAAATACGCACTTCAGGAAAAACCATGGTAACAGATGACTATTATGAAAACATTATTTGAAATGCAATATACAGTACTAAGGCATGGAATGCAGAACAAAGAATCATGTAAGACTACAAGGCATTAGAACAGTATTAGACACATAAAATGAAGGCAGAGGTCTTTAGCAGTAATTCCCAGTTTTTCAATGCAGGGTCCCTTAAGGGTTTAAGGAAGCATAAGCAATTGTGTTTTGGTAGTGAACATGCCAACAAATGTGACACTAAAGAGAGGATTTCAGGGGTTTCTCTTACATGTTTGCATTAAGACCAGGAATATTTCCTGGTTGATCATAATCTTAACCCAGTGAGTTACATTATGTTTCTAATCAAGTCAGTTTGAGAGCCAAAGTCAACAAGAAGAGGCTAGGGGACCTCTGATGCCAGTAACAAAGACATGTAACTTGTGTGATCCAAGTTTCTTTTATGTGAATGCGCAGAGTGAGCACCTGGGATCTCTTTGTGTAGGTCATGGTGGTGTTTGGTCGCATTATGATAGGTATCAGTATGGCTTCTTAGGTTTCAATTCAGTCTGTGTGTACCTAGCACAGTCTAAAGTGTTTCAGAAAGTCTGAGTTCATGTTGAGGCTTAGTGTGTTATGCATCATAGTTAGGGATCAACTAACTAAGAAGTATGGGTGTGCAGACTCTTCTGTAGTCAGTAACCATCTCTGGTTCCTACTAGGCATTTATGGGGCCAGTAAATAAGTGTAAGAGAGACTGGGATCAATTTTTTTGATGCTCAGGTCTGGACAGACCACAAAGAGATTATGATGTGGTGCTGGTTCATGTCATAGGAGGATGTGGCATGGATTCACTGAGAAAATGGCATGGAATACTATCTTGAATTTTATGTGGGAAATGTCATTAAAAGATTAACAATGCTAATAGATGTAGTGGTTCCAACAATTTCTGAGGTCCTGGTGTTGAATAAAACACAGTTAAAATCAACCTGTCCTAGACCTGTTAAAAACCAGATAGTACCTGGGCATATAATGGATATAGGGAGCTGTCCACACACCCTTCATTCCAGTCTACCCAGATTATTTCCATGTCTGTGGCCCAGAAACCATAAGACGTGTTGCCAACCTAGCTCTACTCCATTGGTAAGCATGTCTCCTGTGTTTCCTGAATATTTGGGTGGCTCACACACACTTGAAGCTAAATATAACCCAGGCTTCTTTCTTACCTTGCTTTTCTCTCAGTTGTCTGTTATCAGCTTGGAAAACCTCATGGTTGAACTCAGGTTTTGGGAGCAGAATCAGCCTGAGGAAAAGTATCAGCTGATGTCAGGATAAGGTCTAGAGCAGTTTATCCATTCTTTATATTAAGGCATTGGCATTTTGTTTGGTCATTGCAATGAGTCCTTGTCTTACTTAACACCATGATATAGTTCTAAACCCTTTGTGGTTAGGATTGTCCTTGGTCAAATAAAATGAGGGTGTAGCTCAAATACCCTTGAATGTAAGCTTGGCCCAGGCAGGTTACTTGGTAATTAGGGAGCTGCCAGGTTGCCAATGATGTGCCTTTATGGTCTTTGCATTATGTCACTCATCATACCACTACCACCTAGAGTTAGAGTGGATCCCACCTTGTTGCAATTTTGTTTATGTCCTATGTCAGAGGTGAGGTTAACTTATTGTCCTTGATATATGGCAGTCCAGAAAATACATAAGCAAGGGGTATTCCTGTGTGCATCATACACATCCTGATACCAAGGTATTACCCTATTATTTGATATTCAATTTTGGCCCAGGTTACATGAAGGCTATGATGTGGTCTTCACTCCCCTTTTTTGGAAATTGTACCATGTTGGATGAAAGGTGCATGTAGCCCCCAAATCCTGAAGATAATGTGTTGGATTGCCTCCATCAGTTCACCGGACTGTGTTTATATAGTGAGTCCATCCTTGTTGGAGCATTTGGTGATGGCTAACTCATACTGTACTTCAACTTGAATTGCATCTCATGAAGTGGAGATTGAAATTTATGTAACATCATACCTTAAGGAAATAAACCAGGCTTTCCAAAGTATATTTTATACAAATTCCATTGATAAAACTCAGAGTCATATAAAATTATATAATTCTAATCAAATTTATAAAAGTGTCTATGAAGCATCCATAAGAGTTTCAATAAGTTTCTATAGCTTATAGTTGACTTCACACTCTAAAACTCCCATTTCTTTTACAGTATCCGTGCATTTCTGTACTAACCTTATGGACAAATTCAAATCATAAAACAATACCTGCATACTCATATTTGTCCTACTAGGTTTCTACCGTGACCAAAAATTACTTTTGGATTAAAGGCCTTATCTTGGTTGACAGTTACAGTCCAGTTTGACAGAAACTCAAGGCAGACTCCCAAGGGCAGAAACCAGGAGGCAGGAACAAAAGCAGAGACCATAGAAGAATGATTCTTACTGGAATGTTCCTTATGGCTTGTTCAATGTGCATTTTTGGAAGTCTAAGTACTAACTGTCTAGGATTGGCAGCACTTCAGTGACCTGTGATCTCCAACATCAATCATCAATGAAAATAAATGTCCTCCAGACTTGTCTACAGGTCAATGTAGTTGAGGCATTTCATCAGTTAAAGTTACCTCTTACCAGACATGTTTAAGTTTGTATCAAGTTGATAATTGAACAAATTAAAAACAGCAAACTGCCCCATGTCAATTTAACACACAACCATCCATTATTAAATCATAAACCATAACCTTTCCTTTTTTCTTCATTTCTGAAATCTCATATTGTTAAAGGAGTTTCTGTACTGCCCCATCCCACAGCCATTTAGTCCGAAGTGAATACACAGAAGCTATAAAGATTGTTTCAAATGCTTAAAATTGTTATGAGCAGTGTTGGTGAGACTGGACCATATCAACAAATCACCTCAAAATTGTTATGAGCAGTTTTTAGTCTAAAGCTCATCTTTAGTTGGTGTTATTCAGTATCATGGTGTTGTCATAGTCCTGGAGAAACTGTCAGGGTGGGGCCCCATCCTCCTTTTGGAGACTTCAAAGGTCACTGTTAGGTATGGTCATGGTTCACTGTAGAAAGTTGGTAGATACTAAACCAGAAATCATGTACATGAAGGTAGACAAAACCTTTTTCTAGAATTGGTTAGTAATCTATATGACCATTAATATCATGACAAAAATTATGATATTAGCAGCAATGTAATAGTCCTAAATACTTGTTTTTATTCTATTCCTTTTCAGATGACTCTTTTGACATGAGATAGAGATTTTGGTTTTTACCTTAACAAGTATGCTTTGGTTTAGAGAAGGAGACAGCCACACTCCAACTCAGCTTTAATCTTTATTTGGACTGGGACTACAAAAACACCATTCACATTGTATTTCTGTATAGAAAAGGGAACAAACATTTGGAAAGATTTATGAAATTTTACCTTGTTTTAAATGTGATAAACCAATAGGCCAATTTACTCTTTTTCTTGGGACAATTTTTCAGATGATCTGTCCTTTTTCTTCAGATGTCTCTTTTGTCCAGTGGTCTCCAGATTCCTAGCTGGATACCTTTTATTCTCCCAGAAATACACAAAATAAAACCCTTCCTCAACCCTAAATTTTGGGAAGGTTCTCTTAGTCAAGTTATGTCTGATCAAATGAAAAACAATTCTTAGGTTTATAGCTTTATAGGTTCAAAGGTCATGCTGCTTGATAAACAATAATGTCTTCTGATTCAGGGGAATTGTATTCAAATAAAATATTTATCAATTTTGATGGTATCCAGATTTTTTTCCTTCACCTGTGGGAAAAAAGGAAAACCTCTTCCACAATGTATCACTTCTACAGTTTCTCTTTGGAGATCAACACATTAAACTAACTAACACTGGACATTTCCTTATAATTTCCTTGACTTGTTGCCAAGTGATAGAACTATTTTTTCAATGCTTTGCTATTGACATGTTTGTTTATAAATGAATTTCTGAGGTCTTTATCATATTTCCTATCAACAGTTGATCAATTTCATCATTATCTTGTGCTAGAGGGCCTGACACATGGTATAGGATCAGATGTCTGTTATATATATGGGATGGTTCTTTTTCCTGACTATGTCTTATAACTAACTAAATAATAAAGTCAATCCTATATCATTTGGTATAAGTTCAGAAGTTTTTGATATATAAACCAATTCTTTCTGCATATTGAGAATCAGTAACTATGTTTAGAGGTTCTTTATGATCCATTAACACCATGAGAATAGCATATAATTCTGACTTTTGGACAGAATTATAAGGAGTTATTTAAATTTTCTGATTTATTTGCATCAGTATAGAATGTAGGAGCTCCAGTTATTGGTGTTTCCCTTATAATTCAGGGAAGGATCCAGTTAG
>NW_024431870.1:0-2706 GCF_017639785.1 Mesocricetus auratus
CTGTGAGGAGCCGCCCTCGCTATCGCTATTGCCGTTAGAAGATGGCGCTGACATCTGCTGTCAGTTGGAGTTAACCGTTAGAAGATGGCGCTGACATCTGCTGTCAGTTGGAGTTAACCGTTTAAGCTGTGCCTCTCCCGTGGCGTCATCTGGGGTGATGTGCAAACCACCAATCCCGGCTCTACACGTCTCACTCGGAGCTCCTAGGCTTATATAAGGGGCTGGGTTTCTTAGCTTGGGGTCTCCCTCTAAGAAGCTGATCATCTATCTCTCAAGATGCATTAAAGCTTTACTGCAGAAGGATCCGAGTGTTCTGCGTCGTTCTTGCTGGCGAGACGGTAGCGCGGGACATCTGGTGCCGAAACCCGGGAACTCTTCAACATCGCCGGCGCCGCGGGAGACCCCTCGGAAGACGGGGCGGATTCAGAACTGCAGGGACGTAAGTTCAGAGAGGTATGCTTTATCCTGAATACCCCCTTTCTCGACTTTGGCCTTAGTTTGTCATCACCGTGGGACGGGTCAGTGGAGGCTTTGGTGCTAGTCCTGTTTGTCCTTCTCCTTCATCGTGGCTGGTGCTGACAGAACGGTGCTGTCAGTCTGGTGCTGTCAGTCTGGTGCTGTCAGTCTGGTGCTGTCAGTCTGGTGCTGTCAGTCTGGTAACAGAGTTGAGCGCCGTTTTTTTAGATAAGCCGCCAGCGCGATGGGGTTGTCACAGTCAGTGGTTACTGCCCTACAGACTGTGCTAAAACAAAGAGATCTTAAAATTGCACCACGAACACTTCAAAATTTTGTGAAGGAGGTAGATAGAGTGGCACCATGGTATGCTTGTTCCGGGTCCCTCACTGTGGCCTCATGGAACAAGCTAGGTAAAGAACTAGACAGGAAGCATGCAGAAGGAGATCTCCACTTAGGTACCAAAGCCATTTGGAAGCTAGTTAAAAACTGCTTGGAGGATGAGGCCTGTCACCCTGCTATAATAGAAAGTCAGGGAACCTTAGAGGAAGTTCAGGATAGCATGTCAGAAACTGAACGGAGTGAGAGAATGGGAGCTCGCAAAAGGAAAGACATGTCTAAGAAAAAAGGCCCTCCCCAAGAAGTTAAGAAAGGGGGAGAGAGAGAAGGGAGTGATCATTCACCCCCTAACAAATCTAAGAAAAAGAAAAAGCCAGAATCTAGTCTATACCCTACAGTAGAGCTAGAAGCCTTGGAGCTAGATAATTCTGATTCTGACACTCTGTATTCTAGCGAAGAAGGTGGTCTAGAGGAGGAGGTGGCACGGTATGAGGAAGAAAGATATCACCCTGATAGACACCGGCCACTGAAAACAAAAATGAATGTGAGACCACCACCTATAAATCCGGCGGGCTCACGCCCCTCAGCGCCTCCGCAGTATGAGCTTCGGCTGAATACTGGTACTGACTCCTTTTTACCTTTAGAGGAACAGAGAAAAATACAAGTAGCTTTTCCAGTATTCGAGAATGTGGAAGGCGGAAGAGTACATACTCCCGTAGATTACAATCAAATCAAAGAATTGGCCGAATCCGTTCGTAATTATGGGGTCAATGCTAACTTTACCACATTACAGGTGGAAAGGCTTGCTAATTTTGCCATGACTCCCACTGACTGGCAGACGACAGTGAAAGCAGTGCTTCCCAACATGGGACAATACATGGAATGGAAGGCTCTCTGGTATGATGCAGCCCAGGCACAAGCTAGAGTTAATGCCACGGCTGAAGATGAGAATCAGAGGCAGTGGACATTTGAAATGCTGACAGGTCAGGGTCAACATGCCCTTAATCAAACCAACTACATCTGGGGCGTCTATGGTCAGGTGTTGGCCGCCGCTATTAAAGCATGGAAGGCCCTCACAAAAAGGGGAGAGTCCAGTGGACACCTTACAAAGATTGTCCAAGGACCCCAAGAGCCATTTTCAGACTTTGTGGCCAGAATGACAGAGGCTGCCAGTCGCATCTTTGGTGATTCAGAACAAGCTATGCCCCTGATTGAGAAACTTGTCTATGAACAAGCAACCCAGGAATGTCGAGCGGCTATCGCCCCTCGCAAAAGCAAAGGTTTACAAGATTGGCTCAGAGTGTGCAGGGAGCTGGGGGGACCCCTAACCAATGCAGGACTAGCTGCCGCCATTTTACAAACGCACAGGTATAGAGATTTACCTAATCGAAAAGCTTGTTTTAATTGTGGGAGAATGGGGCACCTTAAGAAAGATTGTCAAGCCCATGAAAGAACAAGAGAATCGAAGCTTTGCCATCGTTGTGGTAAAGGTTATCATAGGGCTAGCGAATGCAGGTCAGTCCGGGATTTAAAAGGGAGGCTTCTGCCCCCTATTGAAGAACCCAAGGTACCCCAATCAAAAAACGGGTCACGGGGCCCATGGTCCCAGGGCCCTCAGAAATATGGGAACCAATTTCAGAAAAGCAATCAAGAGGAAGTAGAGGTTTCCGAGGAACCCCCGGAATGGACTTGCGTGCCGCCTCCAACTTCTTACTCATGCCCCAAATGAATGTTCAACCGGTCCCAGTCCATTCCCCTGGACCTTTGCCCCCTGCCACCATTGGGCTTATTCTGGGCCGTGGCTCCTTAACTTTACAGGGACTCATTATATATCCTGGAATTGTTGACCCGTATCATAAAGAGGAGATTCAAGTTCTCTGTTCTAGCCCTCGGGGTGTATTTACTATAATGCAG
>NW_024431871.1:0-555 GCF_017639785.1 Mesocricetus auratus
TACTAATATAGTTACTCACACAGAGTTATTTCGCTTGTTTTCAAGAAGTTATGCATTCCGTTTAGAACTCAGAGTTGTATAGTAAGATTTCAAGAAGTTACATAGATATATACTCACACAGTGCTGTATCATTAGTTTTCAAGTAGTTATGCACATAGATAGTCACACAATGTTGTATCATTTGTTTTTAAGAATTTACACATGTGGATTCTCACACAGTGTTGTATTGTTAGATTTCATGAAGTTACACGTGTAGATTCTCAGACAGTATTGTATCGTTAGTTTTCCAGAAGTTATTAATGTAGTTTCTCACACAGAGTTAGTTCGTTACTTTTCAAGAAGTTATGCATTCCATTTAGAACTCAGATTTGCTTCGTTAGATTTCAAGTAGTTAAACTGATAGATTCTCACACATAGCTGTTTCGTTATTTTTCAGCAAGGTATGAACATACATACTCACACAGTGTTGTATCTTTTGTTTTTAAGAAGTTGAACATATAGATTCTATTCTCTCACAGTGTTGTATTATTGCTTTTCATTAGATCCACGTGTAGT
>NW_024431872.1:0-45573 GCF_017639785.1 Mesocricetus auratus
CAAGTCTCTGAAATACAAAAGAATCCAATTAAACAGTGGGCTGCAGAACTAAACCAAAAATTTTCAATAGAGGAGTCTAAAATGGCTGAGAGGCACTTGAGAAACTGCTCAACATCTTTATCCATCGGGAAATGCAAATCAAAACAACTCTGAGATACCATTTCACTCCTTTCAGAATGCCTAAAATCAAAAACACCAACAAAAATTTATGTTGGAGAGGATTTGGTGAAAGGGGACAATCCTCCATTGCTGGTGGGTGTGCCAACTGGTTCACCCACTCTGGAAATCAGTATGGAGATTACTCAGAAAAATAGGAATAAACCTACCACAAGACCCAGAAACTCCACTCTTAGGCATATATCCAAAAGATGCCCTTTCATACAACAAGGATGTCTGTTCCACTATGTTCATAGCAGCATTAATTGTAATAGCCAGAACTTGGAAGAAACCTAGATGCCCCTCAGCATAAGAGTGGATAGAGAAAATGTGGTATATTTACACAACGGAGTACTATTCAGCAGAAAAAAAACCAATGGAATCCTGAGATTTGCAGGTAAATGGATGACACTAGAAGAAACCATCCTGAGTGAGGAAACACAGTCACATAAAGAGAAACATGGCATGTAATCTCTCATATATGGATTTTAGACATAGGTCTGGGGACTGCCAGCCTACAATCCCATGGTCAGATAGTCTGGGAATCAGAAACTTCATTCAGTGGCTGATGGAAGAAGAGGCACACTCCCATGGCTAAGCACTGAGCTGAACTCAAGAAACCAGTAACACAGAGGGAGGACTGATGACCAAAGTAATTATGACTGGGCTGGTTTAACCCCCAGAAATAGCTGATCTGACAAAGGTTAACACTTGAATCCCAGGCATCAGCCTGGGAATCCAGCATAGGACCGATCAAGAACCCCTGAATGTGGGTGTTAGTGAGAAGGCCTAGGTAATATATTGAGCCTTGGGCAGTAGATCAGTACTCGTTCTGAGTATGCACACAGACTTTGGACTCCCATCCAACAATGTGAGATGCACTCTCACCCTGAACTCTTGGGGGTTGGTCTAGGCCCTACCCTGGATAAAATGACAGACTATGGACACCCCCATTGAGGTCCTCACCCTCCCTGGTGAAATGAGGGGATAAATGGTGGGTTGGGGGGAGGGCATGGGAGGATGTGAGGGAAAGGGAGAGGGACCTGGAACTGACTTGTGAAGCAACCTTGTTTCTAATCTAAATTTAATCTTAAAAATAAATAAAAAATAAAAACAAAACAAAACAAAAAGTATGTATTATGCAAAGCAGTTACCATACCTTGCTTAAGCGATTTTGATTGTCTTATATGTAGTCAGTCAAATAAACGTGTTCTTTGCTTTAAAATAAAACAAAACGAAAAAAACAAAAACAAAAATAAAAGAAAATATGTATAATTTTAAAACAAACAGTGTAAATACTGATTGATATGGTCACATAAAAAATTCTGAGCAGTGTAGGAGGCTTAAGCCATCATTACCAGCTGGTCCAACACAAAGGTAAAAAGTCCTTTTGTATTTTAGGCCAGCTGACTCTACCAAACAACTTGCAGGACTGCCAGTGTTACAAAGAGAAATAGTGATTCAAAAAACCATTTTCCATTAAATCTGTTTCTCACACATATATTTATATACACACACAATCTTTGTGAGTTTGTTTATGCATACTGTAAACACTGTACACTCTCACCTCCTACTCTACTACCCTAGTCCAAATTTCCAACCAATCTCTCTATTATTTTCCTGTTTATTCATTTTGTTTGGAAGCCACTGAGATTAGCCAGGACCATGTGTGACACTGTGGATTTGGAGAGATGTGTTGGAATCTGTTGGGCTCAACAGAGGACAACACTTAAGACATTGATTCTTCTCATAGCAGCCATCCATAGACAACATTACAGAGGGAAACTGTATGACCCTGTGAGCCTTTCCTTTAGTAGACTGATTGTTGTCTAGTGTGTGTACAATGAGTATAAGTGCAGATTCCTTTTGTTACTGATAAATGTATTTGTGTGGAATCTATAGAATGGAATGTCAAAGCCGTTATCTTCTTTCCCTTCTTATTTAAAGCCTTCTTTCTGTTACTTAATATTCCCAGAGCCTCAGATGGATGGTGTAACTACTGTTTTTAGGCAAGAAATCACATACCTGTAGTGAAATTGTGTCTGGAATCTAACAAGTATATCTTGGCTACAAAATATACTTGTTATAAAATTTCTATTTTAGAAAACAAAAGGGAAATGTAGGGCTAATTTGTTTGTAAACTAACTAATAAATCTTACCTGAGGATCAGAATGCAGAGCTAAGCCACTAATTAGCCACATAACTAAGACACTAGTTAGCTAAGGAGGCCAGATAATGTCTGCCTCACCTTTAATACAGGCACTAAGCAGGCAGAGGTTGTTAGATCTCTGTGAGTTCAAGGCCACCCTGTCTTACACAGGAGGGAATCACTCTAAAAGAGAAACAGAGCTCACATGCTTGCTCCCAGCAATGAAAATCACAAGACAATTATCCCTTCACTAGGAAACTGGAAACAGGAGGGATATAGACAGTTAGAGACAGGAATAGAAGTCAGGAGGAGATAGGAGCAGTGCAGTCTGAGGTTTGGTGGGAGCATTGCTGTCTGAGGATTTCTGGAGACAAGATTGCCTATAGTGATCTGAGGTACACGTAAGAGCTATAGCTGTTTGGCTTTGCTGATCTTCATGCAAGATTTATTTGTTAGATTATAAACAAAATATCACTTCACATAACTTATTTATTCTCCACATCTAGTAGAGCCAAGTATCTATGCAATCACCTGGAGATTGGTGGGATAGTGCTTTGAGGAGTGGTGAGGGAGCCACAGTCTGAGTGATTTCCAGAAGACATACTTTCTTCTGAGTTAGTAAAAATACCACAATCTAGTGGAGAGAGCAGTGCAGGATGAACTATTTTTGTATTTTTGTTGTTGTTGTTTTGTTTGTTTGTTTTTTAGAATTGAAAGCAGAACTTCTTTGTTAATGTTATTATTTTAAAATTTAAATTAGAAACAAGGTTGCTTCACATGTCAATCCCAGGTCCCTCTCCCTCTACTAACTTCACACCCTCTCAAAAGCCCACCAATTCTCCACTCCCCCAATCCCTACTCCTATTTCTCAGGGAGGGTGAGACCCTCCATGGGGATTGTCCATAGTCTTTCTTTTCTTCCAGGGTAGGGCCTAGGCTTCCCCTAAGAGTCGAGGTTGAAAGAGAAACTCTCATTGTGGGATGGGTGCCCAAATTCCATTTTTGTACCAGGGATAAATATTGATCTACTACTCAAGGCCCCATAGATTGCCTAGGTCTCCTGACTGACACCCTCATTCAGGGGGCCTGGATCAGTCCCATGCTGAATTCCCAACCCTCACTCTTGTGTCCAATATTTTCCCCTTTTTGAGGTCAGCTGTTTCTGTGGGTTAAACAAGCCCAGTCTAGACCCCTATGCTCACCACTCCTACCTGGTCTATCACTGGGTTCCTTGCAAACACTGAACTTAACACAAGCAACCCTGGACTATTGTGAAAGGGATAGTCACTGACTTATTTTTTGTTGTATAAATTAGAAAAAAACTTGCTTGACATGGCAATCCTACCCTCCTCACCTATCCACAATAATCCCCCAATCTCACACAACATCCCCACTCCCTGCCACAGAGAGGGTGAGGCACTCCATAGGGGATCTCCAAAGCCTGTCTTATCATCCAGGGCAAGGTCTAGGGCCTTCCCCATGTGCCCAGGCTGACAGTGCATTCCTCCATGTGGAATGGGCTCCCAAAGTACATTTGTATGCCAGGGATAAATACTGAACTACTACCCAAGGCTTCCTAAATTTCTTATGCCTACTCACTCACACCCAAATTTAGGGCATCTGTACAAATCCAAAGATGGCCTCTCTGACATCAGTGTGGGGTCCATTAACTACCACTTGTTCAGGTCAACTGTTTCTGTAGGTTTAACCAGGCCATTCTTGACCCCTTTGCTTATCACTCCTCCCTCTCGGCCACTGGGTTCCTGGAGTATGTTCAATGTTAAACCTATGAGTATCTTCTTCTGCTTCCATCAGCCACTAGATGAAGACTCTAACAGGGCATACAAGGTAGTTGTCAATATTATTATAAGGGGAATGGCATTTAAGGTAGCCTCTCCACTATTCCTTAGATTGCCAGGTGGTGTCATCCTTGTAGATGTCAGGAAATCTCACTAGTGCCACATCTCTCCTCAAACCTATAATGACTCCCAATATTATGTTATCTCTCATTCTACTCACTATTCTTTCCCTGACTCGAACTTCCTGTTACTACATGTCACTGGGGACCACTGACTTTTTGAGACACATTTTCTTCTCGAAATCTAAGTTCATGAAATGTCTCTTTAAAAGTAACTAGTGCTATATTTGGGTTTTGACTCTTGGTAGCTATTGGACGCTGCCTTCTAAATTTTGTGTGTTATTGTTTGGTGCAAACTGAAACCAGGGAAGGTTGTAGTCCTGTTGTAGTTAGCCTGCCTGATTTTACCTGAAGGGCTAGGGCTCACTTTTGATGTCAGATACAGGGGTGCAGTTTCCTTCTACATCCAGTTCTGCTCTAGGCTGACAGGACACATATTGTGAAGAGTGAGGAGCCTGTCTAGGGCACCCTGAAAACTATCTCTGCGGAAGGCATCCTAAGATATTGGTAGGGACTAGTGGATAGTGCCAAGCCCACTCACCTGTAAACAGAAGGTAGGGGGCTTTGGACTCTGGATAGGTGCACAGGAAGACTGTAGAGTAGAATCTAGTGGAGTCTTGGTGATTGCCTTCTGATATGCCAAGTGTTTGGAGACTTGAAATTACACTATGGAGCCAAAGAGTTAAGTGTGAAGGGCCAGGTCCCAGATAGAAATTACAGGCCTGCCATTTGGAGAGTTGTGAGATACAGACCTGGGTGCTGAAGAAAAGGCCAGATACTCGCTGGAATTTGAAAACTACCCACAGTCACAGATTTCTGTTCTGGAGTAATGAGAAAGTCATCATTTAACAAGACAGTAGCAGGAAATTCTGGGCTGTGGCAAACGAGTGAAGTGACCCACGGTGCAATTGATTTCTCTGCTATGAAATTTCTCAGAATTTCTGCTATGGGTGAGTAACCCTTATCACAATTTGAAATTACATGTACTGGAATAATCTTTTTATTGATCTTCATTGTCAAAATATTCTTTTAGTATAATCTAGTAGAATTTTTGAATTCATGTGTTCATGTTTCCAAACAGTTCTCTTTTCTTTGGTATAAAGATCAAACCTCTAGAAGATTACATTCCAAACTCACTTCCATGTTGAACCACATAAAACTATGGATTTGGCGTTCCAAATCTGTAAATATAATTGAATCCAAATTAGAGTTCTAGTGAGTTCCACAGGTAGGGTTTTACACAATGACAATAAAATTGAAATTCTTGAGCGCTTGACTGAAGACTGATCCTTCTCTATGTGGGGAAGGTACTCCTCTTCAACCGAGCACACAGCTTCATGAGGGATGCACATGGAGTGGTGAGGGAGGAAGGAGACACCTTCTGAGGCAGCCAGGTCAGCCGAGTCAACACTGGCATTTAATAGAGTGACTAATGTCACAGCCAGATTGTCCTCACATCATAAAAATGGAATTCTTAACCACCATTAATTTTCCATTTGAGACCTTGGCACACTGTAATTTAATTCAGAATTCTGAAAAGAATTTTTGAGCATTTGGTGGCAAACACTTATAATTCCACCACTGGGCAGGCAAAGACAGGTGGATTGCATTGTGTTGTAGGGAACCTGATCTCAATAGAGGGTTCAACTACAGCCAAGTCTTCATCTGAGACGCTGTCTCAGATGAAAAAAAAAGAAATGTTTGTTTTGGTGCTGACTTCTTAATGTTGCACTGTAAAGCATAGAAAAGCACAGAATTCTGTTTCGTGGTATTTTTTATTATTACTTATTTTTAAGTTTAAATTTAGATTAGAAACAAGGTTGCTTCACAAGTCAGTTCAAAGGTCCCTCTCCTTTTCCCTCCCCTCTCTCGGGCCCTCCCCTAACTGCCCCCATTATGCCCTCATTTCCCCAGGGAGGGTGAGGCCCTCCATGGGGGTGTCCATAGTCTTTCATTTCATCCACGGCAGGGCCTAGACCCTCCCCCAAGAGTTCAGGATGAGAGAGCATTTCACATTGTTGGATGGGAGCCCCAAGTACATGTGTATACTCGGGATAAATAGTGATCTACTGCCCAAGGCTCAATAGATGACCTTGGCCTACTCATTGACACCCCTATTCAGGGGTTCTTGATCAGTCCCATGCTGGATTACCAGGCATCAGCCTGGGATTCAAGTGTTAATCCTTGTCAGGTCAGCTGTTTCTGGGGCTAAACCAGCCCAGTCTTAATCCCTTTGTTCATCATTGCTCCCTCTCTGTTATTGGCTTTTTGAGTCCAGCTCAGTGCTTAGCTGTTGGAGTCTGCCTCTTCTTCCATCAGCCACTGAATTAAGTTTTTGTTTCCCAGACTCTCTGGCCAAGGGATAGTAGGCTGGCACTCCCCAGATCTACATCTAAAATCCCTATATGAGAGATTACATGCCATGTTTGTCTTTTTGAGACTGGGTTACCTCACTCAGGATGGTTTCTTCTAGTGTCATCCATTTGCCTGCAAATCTCAGGATTCCATTGGTTTTTTTCTGCTGAATAGTACTCCATTGTGTAAATATACCACATTTTCTCTATCCACTCTTTGGTTGAGGGGCATCTAGGTTGCTTCCAAGTTCTGGTTATTAAAAATAATGATGCTATGAACATAGGGGAACAGACATCCTTGTTGTATGAATGGGCATCTTTTGGATATATGCCTAAGAGTGGAGTTGCTGGGTCCTGTGGTAGGTTTGTTCCCATTTTTCTGAGGAATCTCCATACTGATTTCCAAAGTGGCTGAACGAGTTGGCACTCCCACTGGCAATGGAGGAGTGTTCCCCTTTCACTAAATCCTCTGCAACATAAATTGTTGTTGGTGTTTTTGATTTTAGCTGTTCTGACAGGAGGGAGATGGTATCTCAGAGTTGTTTTGATTTGAATTTGCAGGATGGCTAAGAATGTTGAGCATTTTCTCAAGTGCCTCTCAGCCATTTTAGACTCCTCTATTGAAAATTTTCTATTTAGTTCTGCAGCCTACTTTTTAATTGGATCCTTTGGTGTTTTGGAGACTTGCTTCTTGATTTCTTTGTAAATTTTGGAGTTCAACACTCTGTCAGATGTGGGGTTAGTGAATATGTTTTCCCATTCTGTGGGCTGCCTTTTTGTCTAGCTGACTGTGTCCTTTGCCTTACAAAAGCTTCTCAGTTTCAAGAGGTCCCATTTATTAATTGTTGATCTCACTGTCTGTGTGACTGGTGTTTTGATGCTGTAACAATAAACGGCACACTTACTGAAAGTAAAACTAAGTATTTATTGTAGAAATTACTCACAAGATACCAAACAATAACCCAGATGAGCCTTGTTGTTTTCTGCCGCTAAACTGGAAGCTGAAAGTTGGAAAAAGAGACCAAGACTTCCTTTGTTCAGTTTTTTATGCCTTCCCACGTAATGCCCCCTAGCCATGCCCAAAAGTGAGCCTGGCTAGTGACATAGTTCACCGCCTACCTACGTATATGTCTTAGTAATGCCTAAAGTGGGTGTGGTTAGCAGTGTGGTAAACTGCTCTTTTATTACCTGATTTGTATGCGCCTCTAGTAAGTCACATGGTTAATGGAGGCATTGTTTTCCTCCTACAGTGTTTTGTTTAGGAAGCTGTCTCCTGTAACAATTCGTTCAAGGGGATCACCCACTATCTCTTCTAAGAGGTTCAGTGTGGTTGGATTTATGTTGAGGTCTTTGATCCATTTGGACTTAAGTTTTGTGCATGGTGATAAACATGGATCGATCCATATTCTTCTACATGCCAGCCTCCAGTTATGCCAGCACCATTTGTTGAAGGTGCTCTCTTTATTCCATTGTATATTTTTAGCTACTTTGTCAAAGATCGGATGTTCATATGTGTGTGGGTTAATATCAGGGTTTTCAATTCGATTCCGTTGGTCTACCTGTCTATTTTCATGGTATTATATCACATTATTTTCACCGTTAGAAAGGCATAATAAAACAGTTATTGTTGACATTCAGGAAGCAGAGGACAGAGCCAGGTAGATCATGGAGATTCATGCCAACCTGGTCTACAGTGAGAATTTAAGGATAGCTGGGATTGTACAGAGAAACCATGTCCCCAGGGTGTGGGGAAGGAGGGAAAAAGTGAATGTAGTATAATTCATGATAAAATTAAAAAGCACCATTTTAAGAATTCTGATTTCTCTTCCATATTAGAAAAACATCCAGAAATGTGTTCTGTCTCCTTGGTCCAATGTAAGCACTATGTCCATGGACATATGACCAAATTTATTATTGGTTCTTGTGTTTACTGTGTTTGAGACCAGAGCTGACAGTTTCTCTCTGTATTTTGCTGGCATCAACATGTAGTGAAAGACCTCGGCATCAAAGTGCTGGGCACTGAACCGAACTCTCTGCTCAAGAACTGGGGCCAGACCACTGACTGCAAATGCAAGAGGTGATTTATTGAGTACACAGGCGCCTACGGATGCTACTGCAACTCGGGTGCAGAGCATACCGGGCTTGTAGGTATCACAATATTTATGCAGTTCTAATGGTTACATAAGTATCAGCATAGCAACAGGCATTTCATTGGCTCATCTTGGGGGCAGGGGTAGTTCCCACGGACTAAGTTTCCTGGTATTACCTCATGAAAGACCCTGGCATTCTTCAGCAATTATTATCCAGGTCCCATGACTGCTTTGGTGACCAGAGATCCTGTCTGACATCCTGCCAGCTGGGCGAGGCACCTGATCTGGGTTTTTTCATTCGGCAACAGTCTGGCCTTGCTTTTCTTTTCCCAGGAGGTCCTGGGTAGGGGTCTTTCATTCCCCCTTATTCTTGTGCATAGGTAGAATCTTATACCTATTGTCCAACCCTCTCTACTTAAGGTTTACTTATTGTTTCATCTGTTTGTGGGCATGGTATTGTTGAGTTAGGCCTAAGGCTTGAATTATTGTTTGAGAATGCATGGCCCAAAGGTTAGGAGGACCATAAGAGTAGAGACTAGTGCAGCAAACCAGGCGGATTTGTTAAACCAACCCTCATACCAGTATTGTTGGGAATTAAAATTTTTTTCTGATGAACAGTGAGCCTCTCCTTGAGATTATCCAGAGTTTCGGTAACTACCTCAGTCTTGTCTGCATAAAAACAACATTCCTCTTTGAAAATGGCACATATGCCTCCCTCTCTTATTATACTGTTCCCTATGTAAGGGAATTCTTGTCCCGCGCTACCGTCTCGCCAGCAAGAACGACGCAGGACACTCGGATCCTTCTGCAGTAAAGCTTTAATACATCTTGAGAGATAGATGATCAGCTTCTGAGATCCCGCGCTACCGTCTCGCCAGCAAGAACGACGCAGGACACTCGGATCCTTCTGCAGTAAAGCTTTAATACATCTTGAGAGATAGATGATCAGCTTCTGAGAGGGAGACCCCAAGCTAAGAAACCCAGCCCCTTATATAAGCCTAGGAGCTCCGAGTGAGACGTGTAGAGCCGGGATTGGTGGTTTGCTCATCACCCCAGATGACGGGTGAGGCACAGCTTAAACGGTAAACTCCAACTGACAGCAGATGTCAGCGCCATCTTCTAATGGCGATAGCGATAGTGAGGGCGGCTCCTCACATCTCCCCCTATTCATTTATTTTTGAAGCCATAGGACACCCACAACTTTGGAGTGGAGATAGAGGTCAAATCCCCATGTGCAAATTTGGAACATGTACAAAGCTCCTCTCCAGGGTCTTATCCCCAGAGGGAGCCCTGACCAGTCCCGATGTCGTTTTTCTGGGGGAAGGAGATCATGACATAGAACCTTCATGCAAGATGACTTATCTCCCAGGAGAAAGTCGTTATACCGCAGACCTCTCCTGTGCAGTGCTTAGCCTTGCAACTCCTTGGGCTGCTGAAGCCTACCCACTCTATCCCGTGCAATGAGACTAGCCTCGTGGGGTGCAAGAGCCGGGAGGCCAGCGACCTATTGCTTTAACATGGTTAACCAAATGTCAGGGAGGCTCCGTGTTCTAAGGCAGCAAGTGCTTGTGCCACCATCACTTTGTCTCTTTTGTTTGGGCTCTGAGCTTACACACCATCCAAAGCATCAACACTATTCCACAGCAGAGAACTAGGCTAAATGATCCCACCCCCACCCATTCCTTAAAATAAGAAAATGCAGATGAAATCCAGGAGGAGAGGCCTTCCATCAGAGAAAGATCCAGACGCGTCGAATTCACTTGCAGGATCGCCACTCTCAACTCACGGAGTGTCTGCTCAAACTCAAAAGTCCAATTCTGTAATAAATGTTGAGACAGAGCTTTTGACAGGTTAGCTGCTCTTGTAAAATTCTCATATTGTACTGAAGTGACACAAAGGCCAGGCAACTTTTGTTCACATCCCAATTGGGCCATCTGCCACAATATATCCAATTGTTCCTGAACCAAATTAATCTGTTGGTTTACCAACATCAGGCCTCCTTGTATCTGAGAATTGGCAGTGGCCTGTTTATCTAGGGCCATGGTCACAGTGGCCGATAGTTCATTAATGGTTTGAGTTGTCTGCACAGTGGCGGAAAGTGCAAGGGCCGAGGCGGTAACCGAAGCAGTAACCGCGGCGGCAGCTATCAGGCCCACAATAATAGCAGAGATCCCAAAAATCTCGCTTTTCCCTAAACAAACTCAAACTACTTGGCACCTCAACAGGAACTGGAACAAATCGAGGCATGCGCATTACCAAAGCAAAAGGGTGCTTAATAGCATCCCAGCATAATGCATAAAAACAATTCTAAGCAGAGCAATTTATTTCTTTCTGATTCTTACCTAAGGTATCATTACTCACAACCCAAATAAAGGGCAGCCAAACACAAATTGGAGCAGCTGAATAATTAGTTCTCTTAAAAGGGGTATACTTAACATTGGAGGAGGACCAATCAGATGATCCAGAGCTCTGTCCCTCACTCAGACTGTTGCCTAATGCCCCTTTCCAATCAAAAGTAATCTGTCCCTTCTCACTATATCCTCCAGCAATCATTGCCATAGGAGAAAGATCAGTACAGCTTCCATTAATTCAAAAGGATTAGCATTAGATCTTTCTGGATCCATATGAATAAAATTATCCTTTAATGAAGAAATCACAGTAAAGCACAAGCTTCCTACCAATGACAAGGTTCTCTCATCCTGAAAACTCTGTATCTGAGGATCTAAAGGCAAAAAGGCAAGCCCCAACTCTCTATTAGTTGTGAAAAATCTAGGGAACTCCTGGGCATTATGCATCACTGGCATCGGTAGGGGGAAGGTAGACATGATGGCCCACCGTAACTCTCCCATCATACTAGGAACCATCATCCCGAGTAGGAGAGTCTTCATCACCCACTTGGCCTCCATCCTTCTTATTCTGGAGTTGTGAAGGAGCTCTTCGAGTGAGTCTTTCAGGGATCCACAGGGGGTTTTCTTCCTCCTGTGGAAAAACACACACAGCTCCCCTGGATCTTATAAGAATAGGATCCGGGCCTTTCCAGAGATCAGTCAAGACATCTTTCCATTTTACCATTTCTTTTGGCCTATCAGGCTCTAAACTGTGGCGATCGGCCGCAGTGTGGCCTTGGGCATCAGAGTTCAAGAAATTAAGGGTAAAAAGTGCCATGGACACAGCAACTCTTGGTACCGAGGGTAGAACATCCTCAATACTCCCCTTTTGTTTAATCAGATATGATTTGAGTGTACGATGGGCACGTTCCACAATGCCCTGTCCTTGAGGGTTATAAGGTAGGCCAGTTAGATGGGTAACATCCATTTGCCGACAAAACTGTCGGAATTTTTGAGAGGTATATGCTGGTCCATTGTCTGTTTTTAAAATTCTGGGTTTTCCCCAAGCACTCCAGGCCTCAAGGCAATGTTGAATCACATATGAGGCCTTTTCCCCTGTTAGGGGCGTGGCAAACATTACGCCAGAACAGGTGTCAACAGAAACATGAACATATTGAAGCCTTCCAAAAGAGGGAATATGAGTAACATCCATCTGCCACATCTGCAATGGTCTAATGCCACGTGGGTTTATTCCCACGTGGGGAGCAGGTAAGAATTCGCAGCAATTCTGGCATTGAGTAACAATTTCCCTAGCCTCTTTCCTGGATAGAGCAAAACGACGGCGCAAGGTCTCAGCCGTCACATGAAAGCGCTGATGGAACTCTTTTGCTGCTTGTGCGTGGGTAGACAAGGCAGCGGCCACCAGCTTTGTAGCCTTGTCCGCTAAGTCATTCCCTAAGGACATGGGACCTGGGAGTCCAGAATGTGCTCGGACATGGGTAATGAAAACAGGAAATCTCCTATTTAACAAGGCAGCTTGTATCTTCTGAAAGATGTTAGCAACTCTGCTGGAGGATCTTATTATTCCAGCTATCTCAAGGAGATTAACTGCATTAACCACATAAGAGGAATCTGATACAATATTGAGGGGTCCTGGAAAAGCCTCAAGAACCTCCAGTACTATCAGACATTCTACAACTTGAGGTGAAGTTTCATTATATTGTTTAGATATAACCCTATCCTTGACCACATAAGCTCCCATACCAGTTTTCGATCCATCAGTGTACACCACAGTCCCATCTGGGAGTGGGTCTTTAGCTGTCACTTGTGGAAACACTATAGCCTGGTTTAGGGCAAACTGTAAAATTGGATGCTTTGGAAAATGATTATCAATTTGTCCTGAAAAGGAAGTAACTAAAACTGCCCAATCACTAGATGTGGCTGCCAAGGTCTGAACTTGTGCAGCAGTATAAGGCACAATCAAGGAATCAGGATCCCTGCCAAAATGCGTAACAGCTGCTTTTATTCCACGAAGCGCGAGCTGTGCAACAGCATCAGGGTACCAGTCAATAATCTTAGCAGGGGAAGCATTTGGATGAATCCAAAGTAATGGTCCATGTTGCCACAGGACTGCAGTTGGCAATTGAGCTGTCTTAAAAACACACAGATTAAAAGGTAGTGACTCCTCAATACGTTGTAATTGTGCTTCCTGTAAGGCCTCTTCCACCATCTGTAAGGCTCGGTGGGCGGCAGGGGTAAATTTTCTGGGTGAGGAGATATGAGGCTCACCCTCCAGGAGATCGAAGAGGGGTTTTAGATCAGCAGATGGAATTTTTAAAAAGGGCCTCAACCAATTTATATCTCCCAGAAGTTTCTGAAAATCATTTAATGTTTGTAAGTGGTCTTTGCGAATTTCTATTTTCTGAGGAACTATATTTTTGGGAGTAATCATTGAGCCCAAAAAGAGGCCTGTATCTGCAATTTGAACCTTTTCTGAGGCAATCTCTAATCCCCACTGTTTTAATTCAGCCACCAGCATGGGAAAAGCCTTTTGTAAAACATCTAACTCTTTGTGACAAATAAGAATATCGTCCATATAATGGATCATGATTAAAGATGTAAATTGCTTCCTAATTGGCTCCAAAGCCTCCTGCACATACAGCTGACATATTGTTGGGCTATTGGCCATGCCTTGCGGCAGTACCTTCCACTGAAATCTCTTGTCTGGTTCCATATGATTAAGAGAAGGGATAGTGAAGGCAAACCTTGGTCTATCCCGTGGGTAAAGTGGAATAGAGAAGAAACAATCCTTAATATCTATAATAATAAGCTTCCAATCTTGAGGAAGTGCAGAAAGCAAAGGAAGTCCTCTTTGAACAGGGCCAAAAAGATGCATCTGATTGTTAATGGCCCGCAGGTCATGGAGTAATCTCCACTTCCCAGATTTCTTCTTAATAACAAAAATTGGTGTATTCCATGGGGAGGTAGAAGGCTCTAGATGCCCCAGCCGTTCCTGTTCTTGCACTAATCTTGTGACAGCCTCTAATTTTTCAGAGGATAGAGGCCATTGAGAGACCCATAACGGCTCCTCTGTTTTCCACGGTATGGGTCGTGAAGCCTCAACGGCCCCTAAATAAAACCCAGTCCTTTTCTACCCCGATTTCCATGTTGCGTAATGGGTTTTATTCTGCCTTGTTCTTGCCTACCCAAGCCTCTACCCTTTGTATACCCCATCTTTGCCATAATGGCTGATGCCTGGGGGGAGTATTCATTAGTTAGGGTCATGCCCATGGCTTGTAACACATCCCGTCCCCATAAATTTACAGGGAGTGGCAACACATAGGGGGTAAAACATCCCTGTTTGCCCTCAGCGTTCCGCCAGGTTAAGGCTGAGGCACTGATGGCAGGAGAGGACTGGTATCCAAGACCTTGTAGAGAATGAGATGAAACAACAGTGGGCCAAGACTTCGGCCACCAATGGAGTGAAATAATGCTTTTGTCTGCTCCCGTATCCATTATCCCTTCAAATTCTTTTCCATTAATTAACAATTTTATTGTAGGTCTCTCATTTAGGGGTATAGCCAGATAGGCTGAATCACTTCCAGAAGATCCCATAGCCCTTTTTTGTAAAGTGTAGGTTTCTCCATCCCCGAGGGAGGGCAGCAACACCAGTTGTGCAATTCTATCTCCCTGCTTTATAGAAAATACACCCCGAGGGCTAGAACAGAGAACTTGAATCTCCTCTTTATGATACGGGTCAACAATCCCAGGATATATAATGAGTCCCTGTAAAGTTAAGGAGCCACGGCCCAGAATAAGCCCAATGGTGGCAGGGGGCAAAGGTCCAGGGGAATGGACTGGGACCGGTTGAACATTCATTTGGGGCATGAGTAAGAAGTCGGAGGCGGCACGCAAGTCCATTCCGGGGGTTCCTCGGAAGCCTCTACTTCCTCTTGATTGCTTTTCTGAAATCGGTTCCCATATTTCTGAGGGCCCTGGGACCATGGGCCCCGTGACCCGTTTTTTGATTGGGGTACCTTGGGTTCTTCAATAGGGGGCAGAAGCCTCCCTTTCATATCCCGGACTGACCTGCATTCACTAGCCCTATGATAACCTTTACCACAACGACGGCAAAGCTCCAGTTCTCTTGTTCTTTCAGGGGCTTGACAATCTTTCTTAAGGTGCCCCATTTTCCCACAATTAAAACAAGCTTTTCGACTAGATAAATCTCTACGCCTGTGCGTTTGTAAAATGGCGGCAGCTAGTCCTGCATTGGTTAGGGGTCCCCCAGCTCCCTGCACACTCTGAGCCAATCTTGTAAACCTTTGCTTTTGCGAGGGGCGATAGCCGCTCGACATTCCTGGGTTGCTTGTTCATAGACAAGTTGCTCAATCAGGGGCATAGCTTGTTCTGAATCACCAAAGATGCGACCGGCGGCCTCGGTCATTCTGGCCACAAAGTCTGAAAATGGCTCTTGGGGTCCTTGGACAATCTTTGTAAGGTGTCCACTGGATTCTCCCCTTTTTGTGAGGGCCTTCCATGCTTTAATAGCGGCGGCCGACACCTGACCATAGACGCCCCAGATGTAGTTGGTTTGATTAAGGGCATGTTGACCCTGACCTGTCAGCATTTCAAATGTCCACTGCCTCTGATTCTCATCTTCAGCTGTGGCATTAACTCTAGCTTGCGCCTGGGCTGCATCATACCAGAGAGCCTTCCATTCCATGTATTGTCCCATGTTGGGAAGCACTGCTTTCACTGTCGTCTGCCAGTCAGTGGGAGTCATGGCAAAATTAGCAAGCCTTTCCACCTGTATTGTGGTAAAGTTAGCATTGACCCCATAATTACGAACGGATTCGGCCAATTCTTTGATTTGATTGTAATCTACGGGGGTATGTACTCTTCCGCCTTCCGCATTCTCGAATACTGGAAAAGCCATTTGTATTTTTCTCCGTTCCTCTAAAGGTAAAAAGGAGTCAGTACCAGTATTCAGCCGAAGCTCATACTGCGGAGGCGCCGAGGGGCGTGAGCCCGCCGGATTTATAGGCGGTGGCCTCACATTCATTTTTGTTTTCAGCGGCCGGTGTCTATCAGGGTGATATCTTTCTTCCTCATACCGTGCCACCTCCTCCTCTAGACCACCTTCTTCGCTAGAATCCAGAGTGTCAGAATCGGAATTATCTAGCTCCAAGGCTTCTAGCTCTACCGTAGGGTATAGGCTAGATTCTGGCTTTTTCTTTTTCTTAGATTTGTTAGGGGGTGAATGATCACTCCCTTCTTTCTCTCCCCTTTCTTAACTTCTTGGGGAGGGCCTTTTTTCTTAGACATGTCTTTCCTTTTGCGAGCTCCCATTCTCTCACTCCGTTCAGTTTCTGACATGCTATCCTGAACTTCCTCTAAGGTTCCCTGACTTTCTACTATAGCAGGGTGACAGGCCTCATCCTCCAAGCAGTTTTTAACTAGCTTCCAAATGGCTTTGGTACCTAAGCGGAGATCTCCTTCTGCATGCTTCCTGTCTAGTTCTTTACCTAGCTTGTTCCATGAGGCCACAGTGAGGGACCCGGAACAAGCATACCATGGTGCCACTCTATCTACCTCCTTCACAAAATTTTGAAGTGTTCGTGGTGCAATTTTGAGATCTCTTTGTTTTAGCACAGTCTGTAGGGCAGTAACCACTGACTGTGACAACCCCATCGCGCTAGCGGCTTATCTAAAAACGGCGCTCGACTCCTTTACCAGACTGACAGCACCGTTCTGTCAGCACCAGCCACGATGAAGAAGAAGGACAAACAGGACTAGCACCAAAGCCTCCACTGACCCGTCCCACGGTGATGACAAACTAAGGCCAAAGTCGAGAAAAGGGGTGTTCAGGATAAAGCATACCTCTCTGAACTTACGTCCCTGCAGTTCTGAATCCGCCCCGTCTTCCGAGGGGTCTCCCGCGGCGCCGGCGATGTTGAAGAGTTCCCGGGTTTCGGCACCAGATGTCCCGCGCTACCGTCTCGCCAGCAAGAACAACGCAGGACACTCGGATCCTTCTGCAGTAAAGCTTTAATACATCTTGAGAGATAGATGATCAGCTTCTGAGAGGGAGACCCCAAGCTAAGAAACCCAGCCCCTTATATAAGCCTAGGAGCTTCGAGTGAGACGTGTAGAGCTGGGATTGGTGGTTTGCTCATCACCCCAGATGACGGGTGAGGCACAGCTTAAACGGTAAACTCCAACTGACAGCAGATGTCAGCGCCATCTTCTAATGGCGATAGCAATAGCGAGGGCGGCTCCTCACAGCTACCTCTTCCAATGCTGCCTCCACAGGTCCCTCTCCGGATGAGGCCACCACCAAAACACCCTGAGCCATGGTTTCTCCTCATGGCACCTCTGTTCATTCTCTGTGCTTGTTTTCTTTGTGAGTCAGGCTGTGATGTGACAAGCTGAATGTTCATGGGGCAGCCATCTAATGGGACACCATTGTGCAGTGTCATAGCCTTCAGGGCATCAGCCTTCTTTTGAAAGTGTACATGTGCTGTCCGAAAATTTCAGCTGGAGCGATCATAGTACACAGCTGCTGTCGACAGTGATCCAAAGTCTGAGAAGAGATCCTGAATATCTGCAAATGACACCCCGCAGTCAAGATTTGACACCACCAGCTTTCTGCCCATCTCCATGCTGGCTCCACCACAGAGTGGCTGTCGAATAGGTCATGCTGCCACTTGTTGGAAAGTTGTTTAAGCCTGCTGTAGGGAGCTGGCCGGTTCCTGCCTCCTCCTGCAGAGCCACCACTCATGGTAGACCGTTTCCTCAGAGAACTGCTGCATCGATGCCCCCACACAGGGGCCTGCATGGCACCGCCGTAGCGGCACTGATAGCCGGCCCTGCTCCAGCCCTGGCCTTTGCCACGACTGCCTTGATTGCTCCGGTTCAGCTTAATGATGTCATCCAAAGACATATCCATTTTGTTGGCCATGGAAACCTCGGAATCAGTCATCGTGTTCTCCAGAATTCTAATTCGTGTTAATAAACCTGGAATCATGTACCAGAATAATATTGAAAAGTTGGATTACAGACCTGTGTAAAAACCACCTGGTTTAAAACTCATTTTCTAACTGGGAAAATATTGTGGCCTGGTATCATGAAACAGGCTCAAGAGTGCAACTTTAGGGACTCAGCACAAAAGTACAAATTTCTTTTTTCTTTTTTTTTCAGAGAAATATGCTCTCCATGTAGCCCAGGTTGAAGAAGAAATCAATATAGTAAAGGGATAGCATGTATCTCACTGACATCCAGCTGTCTTTCCCCACCAGTGGTGGGATAAAAGTTGTTTTCCACAAATCAGTCAAAACAGTATTTAGAATGCTATATTTACTTGGCAGTGCATATTTCTCAGTTGAAAATTAATGCTGGGTAAAAATTTCAATTTTAAACCTTAGTGTTTACAACTATGCACATGGAACTCAAAAACATGCTAATTTTGGATTTGATGTGATTTCATTTCCTGGTTGGAAATGCCAAGTCCCTACTTCTTATGTGCCTCTGTTTGAAGACGAAAGTGATTTAACATGGAAGTCTGCATGGATGACTCTATACTTGAAGACCTTTGTCCTTTCTATTGTATCAAAGGGAACTCTATGCAAATATCAAGACATAAATTCAAATATGCTGATAGATGTTTCAATAAGAATATTTTGCAATGAGTATCAATAAAAGAGGAAGAATAGTCCAGTACATATAAAATGAAATTTGTTCATAATGGTAAGTCATCCACAGCAGAAATTCAGAGTGAGATTAGTTATAAACAGCAGAGAAACTATTTGCATCCCCGGACCCTGTCGTCTTATATGCCAGGCAGGTTTTCCTGTCACTGTGCTGTTGACTGGTGACTTTCCCATGACACCTGACCTGGAATCTGTGGTTTTTTGAGTGCCAGTGAGTACCTGTCCTTTTCCTCAGCACTGAGGTCTGCTCCAGAAAATCCCCACATTGCAGGCCTGTATGTTATATCTGAGCATTGTCTATGACACTTAATTATTTATCTTCACAGTGGAACTTCACACTCCTCACTCACTTGGTATCCCAAAATCCAATTAGTGAGAATTCTATATATTCTTCCACTCTGCAGTCTTTCTCTTGAATGATCTAAACCTAAAACCCTCTCACCATATATTTACAGGTGAGTGCTCATTCCACAATGCACCACTATGTCCTGCTGTCTCACATTATCTTCCACACTGTTAATTTCAGGATGCCTGAGCTTGTTCCACACAGCCTATAAACATGCTTGCTGCTTGATTAGAACAGAATTGAATAAAAGAGGACTCTGTATCCCAGTATCTGTCCAACACAGATAGAATTAGGTAACCTCACCTCAATTGAACAATGAAAATCTTGGGGTTCAATTTACAAAAGCAAACTAAACATGATGCCAGTTTCCCATCTCTAATAGAAACATAATAAACCAAAACAAAATATGTCAATTATGACTTGGGGCGAGAAAATTCTGGAACTTGGATTCTGAAAAGAAGACTTATGCATTTAATGCCACCACGAGGGAGGGACAGGCAGGATGATTATTGTGAGTTAAAAGCAAGTCTGTTTTTCAGAGCGAGTTACAGGATAGGCCCTATATATATACAGAGAAACACTGTCCCAAGAAACCAAAACAGAATACAAAAAAAAAGAAAGACATAATTGGAGGCAGTTGTAGTTCATGCCTTTAATACCAGCACGCAGGAGGCAGAGGCATGCAGAATCCTGTGAGTTTGAGACCACCCTGGTCTACAATATATGGTTCCACGATAGCCTCCAATGCCACAGAGAAACCATGCCTCCAATCCCCCACTCCTAATATGGGTCTCATTAGGTTAGTGGTCAGTGAATGCTAATAACCAATTTCTGAGTTCATCCTGCTATGTTCTTCTTTCAACAGTAGATGGTGGTCTTATCATTTTAGTAACTATAAAACATGTTTGTCTTCTGGGTCTGATGCTATCTAAGGTGGTGTGACCACCCCCCAAGACACACTGTCCCCACATACACCAGGAGAATGCAATACCAGATGCAGAAAATAAGTACAGTATGGGTTGTGATCTTTTGTTTTAATCTAACAAATAAAGCTTGTCTTAAGATTAGAAAAGCAAAGAGGCCAAGCCATACCTCTTACCTTTATCTCAGTCAAAATGGACATTACTGCCTCAAGGAATTCTCAGACTGCAATTATCTCCACTAAACCTCTCATTGCACTGATCCTGTCTCTGCCTGTCTTATATTCCTTTCTCCAACAAATCATCAATCCTGTTCTCAACTCCCTAATCCTGGGATTAAAGGCTTGTGATCCTAATTGCAGGGATCAATGATGGGAGTTCCATTTCGCCTTTAGCATGAGTCACACTTGCTTAGGCCAGAGAGGCTTGATCTAACAGTGATCTCTGCCTCTGCCTCATGAGTGCTTGGATTAAAGGCAGGGCCACCTCTGCATTGATTCTATAATTAATTCGTGGCACAGATGTGAGACTAACTAGTGACTCTGATCTTAACTAGGAAGGTGCCTAACTACTGACTTGATTCTGCAGTGTGATTGTGAGGCAAGCTTATTGTTTAGATTGTAAACAAAATATATCTACACTTGCCATACTGTCATAATTAAAAAAGATAGAACTAATGTATTATTTATGCAAATATTATTTGTTTGAATACAAACAAAATATCTCTATGGGTATGTTTTTCCTGGCCTAAAACATCAGTTATGCCTTCAATCTATGGTTCTGTGAACACTGAGGAATAGGAAGAAGAAAGGAAATAAGATGAGAAAGAGAAGGGAGTCCTAAGACATGCCATTTTCTAGACTCCATACAGCTGTTGTAATCAGTAACCAACCACAGCTCTACTTACTTGCATTGACCTCACACTACACCACAATCACTAAATCAGTCTAGGAAAGGGAAAGACTCGGACATACCCACCTTAAATTTTAAAATCACTCTATGGATGCAATTGAGATGGGGGTACATTGGATTTAGATGTAGTCTTCAGCTTAGACCAAGCTCTACAACACACTTCTAAACCTCAGTCTACCAAAAGTCCTGGGTTATTCCAGTGGGTCTAAAGGAAAATGAGTAGAGGGAAACAAAGTGGAGGTGAAAGGTAGGTGGTTACATCAGTGCCTATTTGAGTTGTGCATGCACAAAACACACATCCATGCAAAACTGTGGCTGGGAAACTGGGATTGGCATATATGTCAACATGTGATTCCATTCAGTTATAAGAAAATTTGAAATCATGGTGTGTGCAGCTAAATTGATGACTCTAAAGAGATAATATTTAGTGACTCCAGTCAGACCCAGAAAGAAAGACAATGTTCCTCTCTCCAAATCTTCAAATAGGAGTACACAACCAGGACTAACTGGAATAACTAGACAAGTAAAAGGAGACTCACGTTGGAGTGGGGAAATATTAGACAGTAGAAAAAAGACACAGGAAACAAAGATGTGAGAAGGGGGTGCAATAATTTTGTGTGTGTGTGTGAGAGAGAGAGAAAGAGAGACTGAAAGGGAGAGAGAGAGACAGAGAGAGACAGAGATTAGTTGAGTAGAAACAGACATAAACACAGGAGAGAGAAAAATAACAGTGTGGATGTCTGAAAATGTCATAAGATTCTTATATTATGGTTTATCAAAATACCTATAATACATCTAAGTCTCTGAAAAGATATACAATTATAGCATAAATTAAAAATATCCATCTCAGGTAATGATGCCCTTCAAAAGAACCACAGATTTTAAACAAAGCACACCCAGTAGCCTGCTTTGGTATTGTTGGTGACTGCTGTTCTTGAGATTTCCAAAACACTACAGTCTTCTGTGTTTGTCCACGTTGCCTCTCCTTAGTAGACTGTGAGACCCTGCAGATGATGAAGCCATGTCCTTCCGTCACACACAATAGACTGCTGATGTGGAACAGAATATATATCCTTCCCTCTGGGGGCTAGCTTTCCTTGTATCAATTGTCAACATACAAGATTTTAAGGGAGGGAACCAACATCATACCCAGGTATGAAAACTATCAACCATAACAAAGGTCTACCCTGCATGATAAGATGAAGTGTGCAGTAGTGGCAAAAACAAATTGGTGGTAACCAACAGATTCCAATTGGACTTAAGTCGTCTTCTAAAACAGGGAAATCATGTCTGACACTAGAAACAGAACCTATGTCTGGGTGTTAGGTAAGGATGCATCTTGGAGGAAAACCAAATCCACTACAAATGAATCATGCATATTCATATAAAATTGATTTGCCTCCTACTGTCCATTATTATTTGGAAATTCTAGTTGCTATACTAGTGTAATTCTGAGATTATTGTCAGTGGATGTCTCTAGGATTATTTATAGTGAAACAGACGGTGGCAAAGTAAATTTGTATCATCGGATTTTTACCTACTGTCTCCTCTATCTCTGTTTCCCAGGGCTCCTTGTTTGGTTTCACAGGTGAGCATGTCTGGGTGATCAGTGAGGCCTTCACTTGAGAAAGTGGTCATTAGAAAATACCTAGATTTCTAACTCAGTACTATATTCAGTAGATAATGATACAGGATTCTACAAGTGATTCTCCATTGTCATGCAGAGTCATAATACTGAAGATAGGAAGAAAGGATCCTCAGTGAGTGTATATTAAATGACACATCCAATCACTCCCCAGTCAAATCCCACGAGTGCTAATAGAACTGAATGATCAGAACCAAAAAAAACAAAAGGATATCATAAATAATTCACTATACATCAAATTTTTGGAAGCCTTATATTTGCCAAAGGGAAATATGCTTAAGATGTAATTTTCCAGAATAAACTGAGGAGCAAACAAGTTGTTCTCACCCACAGATGACAGACTGCTGCAATCCTAGGATGTCATTTCTGAGTACAAAGCACTGTAAGTACGCTGCAGACATTGACCCTCATCATGTAAAAAGTCCACAGTTATACTACTAGGATTTAACAAAACACAAATTAAAACAACAGGTTGTGTACCCAGATTACTAATTATTCTTAGTAAACCCAGAGTCAGAAATCAGAATTAATGCTGAAAGATCAGAGAATCAAAGACCCAATCCCAAGTGTGACTTCTTACCTCTCCTGAATCCTCAGGCCCAAAGGAGGAGATCCGGTGTCTAGCAATCCTCAGACTGAATGGGGTAAGATGGCTCTCTTCCTGCCTTATATACCTACCTCTGCAAAGCCACACCCCTTCTGACTCCACCTCCTCAGCCCTGGGATTAAAGGTGTGAGCTCAGTTTCTCTGAGAATAATTCAATATCTTGTAGTGCATGGTGGCTTTGAACGAACATTTCCTCAATTCAAAAGCTTGGTTTAGCTGGGGGGAAGTGGCACACGCCTTTAACACCAGCACTCCGGAGGTAGAGGCAGGCAGCATCTCTGTGTCGTCAATGACAGGCTGGTCTGACACACTCAGAAAAAATACAGAAAAACCCTGTCTCAGAGCCAGGAGTATTGATGTGGACAAGAATTTAAAGCCTCCACCATGGGGACTAGTTTTCTTGGTATCATAAGGCAATCTGTAAACTTTTAAAGCTGTAAAGGGAAGCCTTCCGTCCAGCCTGGTTCCAGAGCTGCATCATTCCCAAATAAACACAGGGGAGGCTGTATTTTTTATGAAGCTGTTGGCCTTCCTTGTTTCATACTGGCTAGCCCTGACTTAAGTATTTATCCCATAATTGATAATCTAAGTATTTCTCTTAGGAGAACTTTCTGCGTTTCCTACCCCATGGTGTTACATCTTGATTTCTGTGTTTCTCCTGCCCAGAGTCCTTCTGGACTCCTAATCCCACCTATCTTTGATCGCTATTGGCCAACAGTACTTTATTGCAAACACACAAGTCTTCCCCCAACATAGAGCCAACAGCCCTTCCCAGGTATGAACCATAACAATGGTCTGCACTGCATGATAACCTGAAGGTTGCAAGAGCAGCACACATACATTGGTGGTAACAAACAGCTTATAATTGGACTTAAGGAGGACTCAACCACAGGAAAGTCATTTCTGGAACTGAAAGCCTAGCCTATTTCTGAGCATTAGGGAAGGGTATATCTTGAAGGGACCCTAAATGCACTATGCAAGACTCTCCTGAATATTCATATGAGATTGATTTTCCAACTAATACCAATTCTTATGTAGAAAGTCTTCTCAAATCTATAGCATGAATATTCTGAGATCTTTCTCATTGGAAATGTATAGAATTATTTCTTGTAAAACAGAATGTGAGAAAACTGAATTGTGTCCCACCGGATCATTCACTACTGTCTCTTCCCTCTCCACTATCTAGGACTTTTTGTCTGGCTCCACAGGTTAGCAAATCCGGGGTATTTATTGCCCCCAACATGATAAAGAGATCATTCAGAAGGAAAGTACCCGGATTGTTAACACAGAACTGTACTCACGTAGTTAAATATATAGGACTCTACAAGTGATTCCACATTTGACATAAACAGGCATAACACTGAAAATACCTTGAAACCACCTTCAGTGAGTGTAACTTGAATGCTACTTCCAATCTTTTGCCAGTCAAACCTCTGGAGCAGAAATGGAACTGAATGGTTGGGATCACAAAATCACACTAATTGAATTACTTCATTTACTCTAGACCAAATTTAATGAAAGTCTGCCAGAAAGAAATACACTTAATGAGGAATTTTCAAGAAAACTTCATGAGGAGCAAGGGAGACAGCAAGCAAACTGTTCTCACCAATAGAACGCTGACTGCTGCAACTCTCCCACATTCAATCAATGTAAAAATACCCCTGAGCAGGCTGCAAGCATTGACCCTACTCTTGTGGGAATTACACAGTCTCACCACTTGGTGTCAGCTCACAACAAACTAAAACACAATAGGTTTTCTAGAGAGAATTCTATTTATATTTTCTTTCCTACACAAAATTCTAGTTTATTATGGCAGAGGTGAAAATGCCACCTTCTCCACAACAGTAACCAGTAAAACTGATCGCCAAAATAACTCGGTACTAAACAGCTCTGTTTCAGAATTTAAAAAAAGAGAGAAAAAAGGCTTTACATGAAATTTCAGATCCCATTTTAAAACAGGGAAAACAGAGAGAGAGAGACAAACGAAAGAGAAATCCACCATTGTCTGCACAGTCCCTCTAGGGATTATGGACGAAGCTTCTCGGTCCTGTACTTCTGTGGATTTGCCCGGCTGATTACCTGGTGTCCATCCGTGCATTGTACTCATCCAGCTGTGCATCCCCCTGCTCCGCAGAAAGATGCGGCTTTGAGTTCCTGCTGGTACATCTACCTATTCCAATGCTGCCTCCACAGGTCCCTCTCCGGATGAGGCCACCACCAAAACACCCTGAGCCATGGTTTCTCCTCATGGCACCTATGTTCATTCTCTGTGCTTGTTTTCTTTGTGAGTCAGGCTGAGATGTGAAAAGCTGAATGTTCATGAGGTGGCGATCTAACGGGAAACCCTTGTACAGTTTCATTGCCTTCAGGGCATCTGCCTTCTTTTGAAAGTGCAAATGTGCTGTCCCAAAACTTCAGCTGGAGCGATCTTAGTGCTCAGCTGCTGTCTTCAGTGTTCCAAACTCTGAGAAGAGTTCCTGAATATCTGCATCTGACACCCTGCAGTCAAGTTTTGACACCACCAGCTTTCTGCCCATCTCCATGCTGGCTCCACCACAGAAGTGGCTGTCGAATAGGTCATGCTGCCACTTGTTGGAAAGTTGTTTAAGCCTGCTGTAGGGAGCTGGCCGGTTCCTGCCTCCTCCTGCAGAGCCACCACTCAGGGTAGACCGGTTCCTCAGAGACCTGTCGCATCGATGCCCCCACACAGGGGCATGCATGGCACAGCCGTTGCGGCCATGATAGCCGGCCATGCTCCAGGCCTGGCCTTTGCCACGACTGCCTTGATTGCTCCGGTTCAGCTTAATGATGTCATCCAAAGACATATCCATTTTGTTGGCCATGGTAACCTCAGAATCAGACATCGTGTTCTCCAGAATTCTAATTCGTGTTAATAAACCTGGAATCAGATACCAGGATAATACTGAAAAGTTGGATTAGAGACCTGTGTCTAAACCACCTGGTTTAAAACTCCTTTCCTAACTGGGAACATATTGTGACCTAGTATCATGAAAGAGGCTCAAGAGTGCAACTTTAGGGACTTAGCACGAAAGTACAAATTTCTTTATTTCTTTTTTTTCAGAGAAACATTCTCACCACATAGTCCATGTTGAAGAAGAAATCAATATAGTGAAGGGATAGCATGTATCTCACTGACATCCAGCTGTCTTTCCCCACCAGTGGTGGGATAAAAGTTGTTTTCCACAAATCTATCAAAACACTATTTAGAATGCTATATTTACTTAACATTGCATATTTTTCAATTAAAATTAATGCTGGGTAAAAATTAGTATTTTAAACCTTAGTGTTTACAACTATGCACATGGAGCTCAAAAAAGTGCTAATTTTGGATATGATGTGAATTCATTTCCTGGTTGGGAATGCCAAGTCCCTACTTTTCATGTGCCTCTGTTTGAATAGGACAGTTATTTAACGGGGAAGTCTGCATAGATGACACTATACTTGAAGACCTTTGTCCTATCTATTGTATCTAATAGAACTCTATGCAAATATCAAGACATAAATTCAAATATGCTGCTAGATGATTCAATAAGAATATTTTGCAATGAGTATTGATAAAAGAGGAAGAATAGTCCAGTACATATAAAATGAAATTTGTTCATAATGGTAAGGCATCCACAGCAGAAATTCAGAGCCAGATACTTTATAAACAGCAGAGAAACTATATGCATCCCTGGACCCTTTCTTCTTATATGCCAGGACAGGTTTACCTGTCACTGTGCTGTTGACTGGTGACTTTCCCATGACACCTGACCTGGAATTTGTGATTGTCTGTGGTTTTTGAGTGCCAGTGGGTACCTGTCCTTTTCCTCAACACTGAGGTCTGCCCCAGAAATTACCCACATTGCAGGCCTCGTGTTATATCTGATCATTCACTATGACACTTAATTCTTTATATTCACAGAGGAACTTCACACTCCTCACTCACTTGGTATTCGAAAATCCAATTACTGAGAATTCTATAGATTCTTCCACTCTGCAGTCTTTCTCTTGAAACATCTAAACCTAAAACCCCTCCCACCATATATTTACAGGTGAGTGTTCATTCCACAATGCACCACTATGTCCTGCTGTCTCACATTATCTTCTATAGAGTTAAATTCAAGATGTCTGAGCTTGCTTCCAAACAGCCTATCAACATGCTTGCTGCTTGATTAGAGCAGAACTGAATAAAAGAGGACTCTGTATCCCAGTATCTGTCCCACACAGATAGAATTAGGTAACCTCACCTCAATTGAACAATGAAAATCTTGGGGTTCAATTTACACCAACAAAAGCAAACTAAATATGATGCCAGTTTCCCATCTCTAACAGAATCATAATAAGCCAAAACAAAATATGTCAATTATGACTTGGGGCGAGAAAATTCTGGAACTTGGATTCTGAAAAGAAGACTCGTGCATTTAATGCCACCACGGGGGAGGGACAGGCAGGATGATTATTGTGAGTTAAAAGCAAGTCTGTTTTTCAGAGCGAGTTCCAGGATAGGCCCCAAATATATACAGAGAAACACTGTCTCAAGAAACCAAAACAGAATACAAAAAAAGAAAGACATAATTGGAGGCAGTTGTAGTTCATGCCTTTAATACCAGCACGCAGGAGGCAGAGGCATGCAGAACTCTGTCAGTTAGAGACCACCCTTGTCTACAATATATGGTTCCAAGGTAGCCTCCAATGCCACAGAGAAACCATGCCTCCAATCCCCCACTCCTAATATGGGTCTCATTATGTTAGTGGTCAGTGAATGCCAATAACCAACTTCTGAGTTCATCTTGCATTGTTCCTCTGTCACCAGTAGATGGTGGTCTTATCATTTTAGTAACTATAAAACATGTTTGTCTTCTGTGTCTGATGCTAAGTTGCTGTGACCACGCCCTCAGCACACACTGCCCCACCTACACCTAGATGAATGCCAATACCAGATGCAGAAAATAAGTATGGTAAGTGTAGTGACCATTTGTTGTAATCTAACAAATAAAGCTTGTTTGAAGTTTAGAAAAACAAAGAGGCCAAGCCCTACCTCATAACTTTATCTCAGTTAAAATGGAAAATACTGCCTCAAGGAATTTTCAGACTGCAATTATCTCCACCAAACCTCTCATTGCACTGATCCTGTCTCCTCCTGCCTTATATTCCTCTCTCCAACAAATCATCATTCCTGTTCTCACCTCCCTACTCCTGGGATTAAAGGCTTGTGATTCTAATTGCAGGAATCAATGATGGGAGCTCCATTTCTCTTTTAGCCTGTGCCATTCTTGCATAGGCCAAGGAGGCTTGATCTAACAGTGATCCATCTGCCTCTGTCTCATGAGTGCTGGGATTAAAGGCAGGGCCACCTCTGCATTGACTCTATGATTAACACGTGGCACAGTTGTGAGACTACCTAGTGACTCTGATCTTAACTAGGAAGGTGCCTAACTAGTGACTTGATTCTGCAGTGTGATTGTGAGGCAAGATTATTGTTTATATTATAAACAAAATATATCTCCACTTGCAATACTGCCAAAATTAAAAAAAGATACAACTAATGTATTATTTATGCAAATATTATTTGTTTGAATACAAACAAAATATCTCTATGGGTATGTTTTTCCTGGCCTAAAACATCAGTTATGCCTTCAATCTATGGTTCTGTGAACACTGAGGAATAGGAAGAAGAAAGGAAATATGATGGGAAAGAGAAAGGAGGCCTAAGACATGCCATTCTCTAGACTCCATACAGCTGTTTTAATCAGTAACCAACCACAGCTGTACTTACTTACATTGAACTCACACTACACCACAATCACTAAATCAGGGAAAGATTCAGAGATCCTCACCTTAAAGTCTAAAATCCCTTTATGGATGCAATTTGGATGGAGATACATTGCATTTTGATGTAGTATCAACTTAGCCCAAGCACTACAACACACTTCTAAAACCTCAGTCTGACAAAAGTCTTGGGTTATTCCATTGGGTCTAAAGGAAAATCAGTAGAGAAGAACACAGTGGAGGAGAAAGGTAGGTGGTTACATCAGGGCATATTTGAGTTGTGCAAGCACAAAACACACGGGCAGATTGTGTATCCATGCATAACTGTGAGTGGGAAACTGGGATTGGCATATGTGTCAATATGTGATTCCATTCTGTTGTAAGAAAAATTGAAATCATTATGTGTGAAGCTAAATTGATGACTAAAGAGATAATATTGGGTGATTCCAGTCAGACCCAGGAAGAAAGACAAAGTTCCTCGCTCCAAATCTTAAAGTAGGAATACACAACCAGGAGTAACTGGAATAACCAGGCAAGTAAAAGGAGACTCATGTGGGGAGTGGGGAAATATTGGACTGTAGAAAAAAGAGACAGGAAACAAAGATCTAAAAAGGGATTGCAATAAAGATTGTGTGTGTGTGAGAGAGAGAGAGAGAGTGATTGAAAGGGAGAGAGAGAGAGACAGACAGAGACAGAGACAGAGAGAGACAGAGATTATTTGAGAAGGAACAGACATGAAAACAGGAGAGTGAGAGAAAAATAACAGTATGGATGTCTGAAAATGTCATAAGTATTCTTAATATTATGGTCTATCAAAATGCCTATAATTTATGTAAGTCTCTATAAAGATATACAATTAGAGCATAAATAAAAAATTTCCATCTCAGTCAATGATGCCCCACAAAAGAACCACAGACTTAAAACAAAGCACACACAGTAGCCTGCTTTGATATCGTTGGTCACTGCTGTTCTTGAGATTTCCAAAGCACTACAGTCTACTGTGGTTGTCCACTTTGCCTCTCCTTAGTAGATTGTGAGACCCTACAGATGATGAAGACATGCGCTTCAGTAACACACAATAGACTTGATGTGGAACAGAATATATATCCTCCTTCCTGGGGGCTAGCATTTCTGGTATCAAGAGTCAACATACAAGCTATTAAGGGAGAGAAACAACATCCTACCCAGGTATGAAAACTATGAACCATAACAATCGTCTACCTTGCATGAGAAGATGAATTGTGCAGTAGTGGCACAAACAAATTGGTGGTAACCAACAGATTCTAATTGGACTTAAGACCTCTTTGTCAACAGGGAAATCATGTCTGACACTAGAAACCCACCCTGTGTCTGGGTGTTAGGTAAGGATGCATCTTGGAGGAAAACCAATCCACTACAAATGAATCACATGCATATTCATATAAAATTGATTTACCTCCTACTATCCATTCTTATGTGGAAATTCTAGTTGCTATACTAGGGTAATTCTGATATTATTGTCAGTGGATGTCTCTAGGATTATTTATAGTGAAACAGACGGTGGCAAAGTAAATTTGTCTCATCAGATCTTGAGCTACTGTCTTCTCTATGTCTCTTTCCCAGGGCTCCTTGTTTGGTTTCACAGGTGAGCATGTCTGGGTGATCAGTGAGCCCTTCACTTGAGAAAGTGGTCATTAGAAAATACCTAGATTTCTATCTCAGTACTATATTCAGTAGATAAAGATACAGGATTCTACAAGTGATTCTCCATTGTCATGCAGAGTCATAATACTAAAGATACCAAGAATGATCTTCAGTGAGTGTAAATTGAATGCCACTTGGAATCATTCCCCAGTCAAATTCCACTAGTACAAATGGAACTGAATGATCAGGACCAAAAAACACAAGAGAATATCATAAAAATTCACTATACATCAAAATTTTTGGAAGCCTTATATTTGCCAAAGGGAAATATGCTTAAGATGTAATTTTCCAAGAAAAACTGAGGAGGAGCAAACAAGCTGTTCTCACCCACAGATGATAGACATTTCTGAGTACAAAGCACTGTAAGTACGCTGCAGACATTGACCCTCATCATGTAAAAATTCCACAGTTATACTACTAGGATTTAACAAAACACAAATTAAATCAACAGATTGTGTAGCCAGAATACTAATTAGTCTTAGTAAACACAGAGTCAGAAATCAGAATGAATTCTGAAGGATCAGAAAATCAAAGACCCAATCCCAAGTGTGACTTCTTACCTCTCCTGAAACCTCAGGCACAGAGGAGGAGAACCATTGTCTACAATCCTCAGACTGAATGGGGTGAGCTGGCTCTCTTCCTGCCTTATATACCTTCCTCTCCCAAGCCACACCGTTTCTGTCTCTACCTCCTCAACGCTGGGATTAAAGGTGTGAGGTCAGTTTCTCTGAGAATAATTCAATCTCTTGTAGTGCATGGTGGCCTTGAACATTTCCTCATTTCAAATGCTTGGTTTAGCTGGGCGGTAGTGGCACACACCTTTTATACCAGCACTCTGGAGTTAGAGGAAGGCAGATCTCTGTGAGGGCGATGCCAGGCTGGTCTGACAGCATACAAAATAATACAGCAAAACCCTGTCTCAGAGTCAGGAGTCTTGATGTGGACAAGAATTTAAAGCCTCCACCATGGGGACTAGTTTTCTTGGTATCATAAGGCAATCTGTAAACTTTTAAAGCTGTAAAGGGAAGCCTTCCCTCCACCCTGGTTCCAGAGCCACATCAGTCCCAACAGCTTTCTGCACTTCTCCATGCTGGGTCCACCACAAAAGTGGCTGTCGAATAGGTCATGCTGCCACTTGTTGGAACATTGATTAAGTCTGCTGTAGGGAGCTGGCTGGTTTCTGCCTCCTCCTGCAGATCCAACACTCATAGTTGGCCAGGTTCTCAGAGATTTGCTGAGTCAAATCCCCCACCCAGTGACCTGCATGGCACCACCATGGAGACCCTGGTAGCTGGCCCAGCTCCAGCCTTGGCCTTTGTAGGGTCTGCCTTGATGGTTCCGGTTCAGCTTAATGATGTCATCCAAAGACATATCCATTTTGTTTGACATGGTGGTCTCAGAATCAGACCTCATGTTCTCCAGAGTTCTAGTTCATGTTAATTAACCTGGAATCAGATACCAGAATAATACTGAAAAATTGGATTACAGACCTGTGTCAACATCACCTGGTTGAAAACTCCTTTTCTAACTTGGAAAATACTGTGGCCTTGTATCATCGAACAGGCTCAAGAGAGCAAATTTAAGGACTCAGCACAAAAATACAAATTTCTTTTTTTCTTTTTTTTCAGAGAAATATTCTCATCACGAAGCACAGGTTGAAGTTGAAATCAATATACAGAAGGGATAGCCTGTATCTCACTTACATCCAGCTTTTTTTTCCCTGCCAGTGGTGGGATAAAAGTTGTTTTCCACAATTCTGTCAAAACAGTATTTAGAATGCTATATTTACTTGGCAGTGCATATTTCTCAGTTGAAAATTAATGCTGGGTGAAAATTTCAATTTTAAATGTTAGTGTTTACAACTATGCAAATGGAACTCAAAAAATGCTAATTTTGGATGTGATGTGATTTCATTTCCTGGTTGGAATGCCAAATCCCTGCTTTTTATGTGCCTCTGTTTGAATAGGACAGTGATTTAACATGGAAGTCTGCATGGATGACTCTATACTTGAAGACCTTTGTCCTTTCTATTGTATCAAAGAGAACTCTTTGCAAATATCAAGACAGAATTTCAAATATGCTGCTAGATGATTCAATAAGAATATTTTGCAATGAATATCAATAAAAGAGGAAGACTAGCCCAGTACATATAAAAAGAAATTTGTTCATAATGGTAAGGCATCCACAGCAGAAATTCAGAGCCCAATACTTTATAAACAGCAGAGAAACTATTTGTGTCCCTGGACCCTTTTGTCTTATATCCCAGGACAGGTTTCCCTGTCACTGTGCTGTTGACTGGTGACGTTCCCATGACTCCTGACCTGGTGTTTGTGATTGTGTGTGGTTTTTGTGTGACAGTGAGTATCTCTCCTTTTCATCAGCACCCTATCTGCACCAGAAATTCCCAACATTGCAGGCCTGGTTGTTATATCTGATCTTTGTCTGTGACACTTAACTCTTAATCTTCACATTGTAACTTCACACTCCTCACGCACATGGTATCCCAAATCCAATTACTGAGAATTCTATAGCTTCTTCTACTCTGCAGTCTTTCACTTCAACCATCAAAGTCTAAAACCCTCCCAACATATCTTTACTGGTGAGTGGTCCTTCCACAATGCCCCACTATGTCCTACTGCCTCACATTATCTTCCACACAGTTAATTTCTGGATGCCTGAGCTCACTTCCACACAGCCTGTCCACATGCTTGCTGCATTATTATATCGGAACTGAGTATAAGAGGACTCTGTATCCCAGTATCTGTCCCACACAGATATAATTAGGTAACCTCACCTCAATTTAACAATGAAAACTCAGGCTTCAATTTACACCAACAAAAACAAGCTAGATATGATGCCTGTGTCCCATCTCTAACAGGAACCTAATAGGCCAAAGTGAAATACGGCAATTATGACTTGGGGAGAGATATTTTGGAACTTGGATAATGAAAAGAACACTCATGCATTTAATGCCACCCCAGAGGAGGGATATGAAAGCTGATTATTGTGAAGTTAAAGCAAATCTGTTTTTCAGAGTGACTTTCTGGATAGGCCCCAAATATATACAGAGAAACCCTGTCTCAAGTAAAGAAAACAGAAAACAGATAAAAAGAAAGACACAATTGCTGATCCATTGTGGTGCTTGCCTTTAATACCAGCACTCAGGAGTCAGAGGCATGCAGAATTCTGTGAGCTTGAGACCACCATGGTCTACAATATATGGTTCCAAGAAAACTTCCAAAGCAACAGAGAAACCATGCCTCCAATCCCCCACCCCAAATAGCCAACCTCTGAGTTCATCATGCATTGTACTGTTGTCACCAGTAGATGATGGCCTTATTATTTTAGTAACTCTAAAACATAATTATCTTCTGTGTCTGATACTAACTAAGCTGCTTAGACTACCCTCCCAACACGCGCTGCTCCCACCTACAGCTAGGTGAATGCCAACACCAGATGCAGAAAATAAGTAAGGTATGTTTTGTCATCTTTTCTTGTAATCTAACAAATAAAGCTTGCCTGAAGTTTCGAAAAACAATGAGGCCAACCCCAACCACTTACATCTATCTCATTCAAAATGGGCAATACTGTCTCAAGGAATTTTCAGACTGTAATTATCTCCACAAAACCTCAACTTGCACTGCTCCTTTCTCCTCCTGCCTTATATTCCTCTGTCCAACAAATCATCAATCCTGTTCTCACCTCCCTACTTCTGGAATTAAAGGCTTGTGATCCTAATTGCAGGGATCAATGATGGGAGCTCCATTTCTCTTTTATCCTGAGTCATTCTCATATAGGCCTGGGAGGCCTTGATCTAACAGAGATCCATCTGCCTCTGTCTCATGAGTGTTGATATTAAAGTCAGGGACACCTCTGCATTGACTCTATGATTAACTCGTGTAATAATATGTACTAACTAGTGACTTTGACCTTAACTAGGATTGTGCCTAACTAGTGGCTTAGTTCTGCATTCTAATTGTGAGGCAAGCTTATTGTTTAGATTACATTAAAAATATCTCTACTCTTGCAATTATGTCAAAAATAAAAAAGTTTAAACTAATGTATTATTTATGCAAATTTCATTTGTTTGAATAAAAACAAAATATCTCTATGGGTATATTTTCCCTGCTTAAAACATCAGTTATACTATCAATCTAAGGTTCTGGGAACACTGAGGAATAGGAAGAATGAAGGAAATAAGATGGGAAAGAGAAGGAAGGCCTAAGACATGCCATTCTGTACATTCCATACAGCTGTACTTACTTGCATTGACCTCACACTAGACCACAATCTGTAAATCAGTCTAGGAAAGGGAAAGCCATATAGAGCCTCAAATTAAAGTCTCAAATTCTATCTATGGATGCATTTGAGATGGAGATACATTGTCTTTGGATACAGTATTCAGCTGAGCCCAAGCTCTCCAACACACTTCCAAATTTTCAGTCTCACAAAAGTCCTGAGTTATGCCAGTGGGTCTAAAGCAAAATCAGTAGAGAGGAACACAGTGGAGGAGAAAGGTAGGTGGTTACATCAGGGAGTTTAAGCTGTGCATGCACAAAACACACAGACAGATTGTGTATTCATGCATAAGTGTGGATGAGAAACTGGGATTAGAATGTGTCATCATGTGACTATATTCAGTTGTAAGAAAAATTGAAATCATTATGTGTGCAGCTAATTGGATGACTCTAAAGAGATAACATTGAGTGAGACAACTCAGACACACAAAGAAAGACAAAGCTCCTCTCTCCAAATCTTCAAATAGGAGTACGCAACCAGGAGTAACTGGAATAACCAGACAAGTAAAAGGAGACTTATGTGGGGAGTCGGAGAATTGTGGACAGTAGAAAAAAAACTGGAAACAGTGATGTAAGAAGGGGGGATGCAATAAAGATTGTGTGTGTGTGTGTGTGTGTGTGTGTGTGTGAAAGAGAGAGAGAGAGAGAGTTTTATGGAGAAAGAACAGACAAACACAGGAGAGAAAACTATCAGTATGGATGTCTGAAAATGTTATTAGGATTCATACTATTATCATTATCAAAATTCCTATAATATATCTAAGTCTCTGAAAGGATAAACAATTAGAACATAAATGAAAAGTTTCCATCTCAGTCAATGATGCCCCTCAAAAGAACCACAAATTTAAAACAAAGCACTCACAGAAACCTTCTTTGATATTGTTGGTCACTGCTATCCTTGAGATTTCCAAAAAACTACAATCTACTGTGGTTGTCCACTTTGTCTCACAGTAGTAGCATGTGAGACCCTACAGTTGAAGAAGCCATGCACATGCATTAGACTTGGTGTGGTACAGAATATGTAAACATAAGCTTTTAAGGGAGGGAACCAACATACTACCCAGGTATGAAAATTATGAACCATAACAATATTCTACCCTGTATGATAACAGGAAATGTGCCATAGTTACACAAATAAATTTGTGGTAACCAAAAGCTTCTAATTGGTCTTAAGACCTCTTCAACAACAGGGAAATCATGTCTTGCAGGAGAAACCTAAACTGTGTCTGGGTATTAGGTAAGGATGGATCTTGGAAGGAAACCAAATCCACTATGCATGAATCACATGCATATTCATATAAAATTGATTTGCCTCATACTTTCCATTCTCATGTTCAAATTCTAGTTGCTATACTAGGGTAATACTGAGATCTTGGTCAGTGGATGTCTCTAGAATTATTTATAGTGAAACAGACTGTGGCAATGTGAATTTGTCTCATCAGATTTTTGGCTAATGTCTCCTCTGTCTCTGTTTTCCAGTGCTCCTTGTTTGCTTTCACAGGTGTGCAGCTCTGGGTGATCAGTGAGCCCTGCACTAGAGAAAGATATCATTAGAAAGTACCTAGATTTCTAACTCAGTGCTATGCTCAGTAGAAAAATATACAGGATTCTACCAGTGATTTTCCATTTTAATGCACAGTCATAATACTGAGAATATGGAGAAAGGATCTTCAGTGAGTGTAACTTGATTGCCACTTGGAATCACTTCCCAGTCAAATCTCAGGAATACAAATGGAACTGAATGATCAGGATCAAAAAACCATAACATAATATCGTAAATAATTCACTATATATCAAATGTGTTGGAAGCTTTAAGTTTGCCAAAGAGAAATACGCTTAAGATGTAATTTTACAAGAAAAACTGAGGAGGATAAAAACAAGCTGTTCTCACCCACAGATGCTAGACTGCTGCAATCCTAGGACATCATTTCTGAGTACAAAGCACTGTATGTAAGCTCTAGATATTGACCCTAATCCTGTAAAATTCCCACAGGTATATCACTAGGGTTTAACAGAACGCATATTAAAACAACAGGTTTTGTAGCCAGAATAATAATTAGTCTTAGTAAACCCAGAGTAAGAAGTCAGAGTTAATGCTGAAAGGTTGGAGAATCATAGACCCAATCCCAAGTGTGACTTCTTAACTCTCGTGAAACCTCAGGCCCAAAGGACGAGAACCCGTTTCTAGAAATCCATAGACTGAATTGGGTGAGATGGTTCTCTTCTTGCTTTACATGTCTCCCTCTGCCAAGCCACACCACTTCTGTCTCCACCTCCTCAGCGCTGGGATTAAAGTGGTGAGCTCAGTTTCTCTTTCAGAATAATTCAATCTCTTGTAGTGCATGGTGGCCTTGAACATTTCCTCATATCAAATGCTTGGTTTAGCCGGGCAGTGGTCGAACACGCCTTTAATCCCAGCACTCGGGAAGTAGAGGCAGGCGGAACTCTGTGAGTTCGAGGTCAGGCTGGTCCAACAGCCTCTAAAACAATACAGAGAAACCCTGTCTCATAAAACCAAAAACAAAACAAAACAAAACAAATGCTTGGATTAAAGGCCTGTACCACCACTGCCTGGCCTCTATAGCTATCTTGTGTCTAGCTCTACACTCTGATTTTCAGACAAGTTTTGTCTGTTAGAAGATAAACAAAATATCATCATAAGGTGGAACAATTGTGCACAACTTTAATACTATTACTTTGGAGAAACAGGGGAGGAATTCTGTGATGTCTATTTCAGTGTGTTCTACTGAAAGACCCCTACCCTGGATCCCCTAGGAAAAGAAAAGCAAGGCCAGGCCATTGGCTAATGAAAAAAGCAAGACCAGGTGCCTTGCCCAGCTGGCAGGATGTCAAACAGGATCTCTGGTCAACAGAGCAGTCATGGGACCGGGATAATAATTGCTGAAGCGTGCCAGGATCTTTCATGAGGTAATACCAGGAAACTTAGTCTGTGGGAACTACCCCTGCCTCCACGATGAACCAATGAAGTGCCTGTTCCTATGCTGATACTTATGTAACCATTAGAACTCTATAGATATTGTGCTCCCTGCAATTCTGGTATACTCTGCACCCGAGTTGCAGTAGCATTCACAGGCGCCTGTGTACTCAATAAATCACCTCTTGCATTTGCAGCCAGTCCTCTGGCCCCAGTTCTTGGGCAGAGGGTTCATTCAGTGCCTGGCACTTTGATGTTTTTTAATAATAAAAAAACATTAAGGGATTTCAGAACAGTTTTCAAAATGTTTTCAATTTATAAGGTTATAAGATATTTATACTGTTAAAATGTTTAAAGCTAGACCTGACAATATAAAGTTCTAGTTTTATAAAGGATAATAAAGTTTATACTTTCAACAGTTAAGCTTAAGGCAGACAAACCTCTAATACTTCAGAGACCTGCAGAACATAGCATTTAAAATGTCAATTTAATTTAAAAGTTTATAATATCAGACAGACTGCCAGATCCTAACAGTGACCCAAAGTCTCCAAAGAAGATTACAAGGCACCCGGTGCCTACACCTGGATTGTGTTAACGCTGACCAGTGAGCATGATGCTCAAAGATGAAACCTGCTGCTGCCAGGACCGGGACCAAAATGTGGACAAAGCTGCTGGACACTGGAAAATTGATTGCACCCGTTTTGCCGAGACAAAACAAGGTCAGTCTTTTCCATGTCCCTCTTCCACAGAGATCAAGAAAACTCAACTTACAGGCCTGGTAAAAATTGATGCTGTTCCTGATACTTGTGCCTCCAGTGCTAATAGAGGAGACTTGGGTATGGCTGTATATGGACTGGTACCTGCCACTTTTTAATAGATTCAGGGACTGTATAAAATTTATCCTTCTCAGATCTCTAAAAGTATTAATGGTTATCAGATTGACATCAGGCAGCCAAATCCACAAGATTATAGTTAGCTTGGTAGCTCATTTTATTTACGTAAAAATCAAGCCTTAATATGTCTCCATAAGGATCAAAGGATGTAAATACTTATTAAATCACAAGCTCAAGGTGTTTAGGTTTATTTTGGTTGTCATCTAAGGGCTTTTCATCAGGCCAAAGATACCTCTGTCCAATTCATACCTGGCTCCCTGGACAGAAGACAAATGTACACTTCTAGCCCAAATCTGTAGTTTCTGCTAGGATGCAAAATACAGATATGCAAATATATGATTTTTCTACAATGTAGATTTCAGTATCAATTGATAATGCTAATGTACCTATAACCTTTATGTCCTTTTGTATAACAAAATTTACATAGGCTTCAGAGGATCAAAAGTCATACAGCTTGGATCCACTTCTCACAGGTCAAAAGGATTGCAGATAAGTACAACCTGTTATCCCACCTGTCTGTTCCTGAGAATGAGATTTTCTCTCCTGATCATGGGATTCCTGACCTTCCTGATCACTAATACTATGGGTCTAAAGAGTTCCAATTAAATACATAAGTTTTAAATTCTCTTCCCAGTTTTAAACATGTCCTAAACAGGTTTCCACTTCTGGCAACACATCTGAACATCAGTTGCTGACCACAACCTGCTCCTAAAGACTGCAAGCCCTAGACTTGCTGTGGATGTGAACCGGTTCAGCTGATGTGGACACCCCCAGTCTCTTCAACACAGTCTGCCAATCAGCTGCTCCTGGATAGATACCCCATTGCCTAACTTCCCATTTTCCTTTTGACTTGCATTTCAGCCTTCTTGGGTCTCCTAACTGTGTCCCCACATCAGCAAGAAGTAGCATGGAAAGGAATCCATCAATCTCTTTTCCCTGGTTGAGATGCTAAGTCAAAAGAAAAAGACTTTGTGAGGAGCCGCCCTCACTATCGCTATCGCCATTAGAAGATGGCGCTGACATCTGCTGTCAGTTGGAGTTTACCGTTTAAGCTGTGCCTCACCCGTCATCTGGGGTGATGAGCAAACCACCAATCCCGGCTCTACACGTCTCACTCGGAGCTCCTAGGCTTATATAAGGGGCTGGGTTTCTTAGCTTGGGGTCTCCCTCTCAGAAGCTGATCATCTATCTCTCAAGATGTATTAAAGCTTTACTGCAGAAGGATCCGAGTGTCCTGCGTCGTTCTTGCTGGCGAGACGGTAGCGCGGGACATCTGGTGCTGAAACCCGGGAACTCTTCAACATCGCCGGCGCCGCGGAGACCCCTCGGAAGACGGGGCGGATTCAGAACTGCAGGGACGTAAGTTCAGAGAGGTATGCTTTATCCTGAACACCCTTTTCTCGACTTTGGCCTTAGTTTGTCATCACCGTGGGACGGGTCAGTGGAGGCTTTGGTGCTAGTCCTGTTTGTCCTTCTTCATCGTGGCTGGTACTGACAGAACGGTGCTGTCAGTCTGGTAGAGTCGAGCGCCGTTTTTAGATAAGCCGCTAGCGCGATGGGGTTGTCACAGTCAGTGGTTACTGCCCTACAGACTGTGCTAAAACAAAGAGATCTCAAAATTGCACCACGAACACTTCAAAATTTTGTGAAGGAGGTAGATAGAGTGGCACCATGGTATGCTTGTTCCGGGTCCCTCACTGTGGCCTCATGGAACAAGCTAGGTAAAGAACTAGACAGGAAGCATGCAGAAGGAGATCTCCACTTAGGTACCAAAGCCATTTGGAAGCTAGTTAAAAACTGCTTGGAGGATGAGGCCTGTCACCCTGCTATAATAGAAAGTCAGGGAACCTTAGAGGAAGTTCAGGATAGCATGTCAGAAACTGAGCGGAGTGAGAGAATGGGAGCTCGCAAAAGGAAAGACATGTCTAAGAAAAAAGGCCCTCCCAAGAAGTTAAGAAAGGGAGAGAAAGAAGGGAGTGATCATTCACCCCTAACAAATCTAAGAAAAAGAAAAAGCCAGAATCTAGCCTATACCCTACGGTAGAGCTAGAAGCCTTGGAGCTAGATAATTCTGATTCTGACACTCTGGATTCTAGCGAAGAAGGTGGTCTAGAGGAGGAGGTGGCACGGTATGAGGAAGAAAGATATCACCCTGATAGACACCGGCCGCTGAAAACAAAAATGAATGTGAGGCCACCGCCTATAAATCCGGCGGGCTCACGCCCCTCAGCGCCTCCGCAGTATGAGCTTCGGCTGAATACTGGTACTGACTCCTTTTACCTTTAGAGGAACGGAGAAAAATACAAATGGCTTTTCCAGTATTCGAGAATGCGGAAGGCGGAAGAGTACATACCCCGTAGATTACAATCAAATCAAAGAATTGGCCGAATCCGTTCGTAATTATGGGGTCAATGCTAACTTTACCACAATACAGGTGGAAAGGCTTGCTAATTTTGCCATGACTCCCACTGACTGGCAGACGACAGTGAAAGCAGTGCTTCCCAACATGGGACAATACATGGAATGGAAGGCTCTCTGGTATGATGCAGCCCAGGCGCAAGCTAGAGTTAATGCCACAGCTGAAGATGAGAATCAGAGGCAGTGGACATTTGAAATGCTGACAGGTCAGGGTCAACATGCCCTTAATCAAACCAACTACATCTGGGGCGTCTATGGTCAGGTGTCGGCCGCCGCTATTAAAGCATGGAAGGCCCTCACAAAAGGGAGAATCCAGTGGACACCTTACAAAGATTGTCCAAGGACCCCAAGAGCCATTTTCAGACTTTGTGGCCAGAATGACCGAGGCCGCCAGTCGCATCTTTGGTGATTCAGAACAAGCTATGCCCCTGATTGAGCAACTTGTCTATGAACAAGCAACCCAGGAATGTCGAGCGGCTATCGCCCTCGCAAAAGCAAAGGTTTACAAGATTGGCTCAGAGTGTGCAGGGAGCTGGGGGACCCCTAACCAATGCAGGACTAGCTGCCGCCATTTTACAAACGCACAGGCGTAGAGATTTATCTAGTCGAAAAGCTTGTTTTAATTGTGGGAAAATGGGGCACCTTAAGAAAGATTGTCAAGCCCCTGAAAGAACAAGAGAACTGAAGCTTTGCCATCGTTGTGGTAAAGGTTATCATAGGGCTAGTGAATGCAGGTCAGTCCGGGATATGAAAGGGAGGCTTCTGCCCCCTATTGAAGAACCAAGGTACCCCAATCAAAAAGCGGGTCACAGGGCCCATGGTCCCAGGGCCCTCAGAAATATGGGAACCGATTTCAGAAAAGCAATCAAGAGGAAGTAGAGGCTTCGAGGAACCCCGGAATGGACTTGCGTGCCGCTTCCGACTTCTTACTCATGCCCCAAATGAATGTTCAACCGGTCCCAGTCCATTCCCCTGGACCTTTGCCCCCTGCCACCATTGGGCTTATTCTGGGCCGTGGCTCCTTAACTTTACAGGGACTCATTATATATCCTGGGATTGTTGACCCGTATCATAAAGAGGAGATTCAAGTTCTCTGTTCTAGCCCTCAGGGTGTATTTTCTATAAAGCAGGGAGATAGAATTGCACAACTGGTGTTGCTGCCCTCCCTCGGGGATGGAGAAACCTACACTTTACAAAAAGGGCTATGGGATCTTCTGGAAGTGATTCAGCCTATCTGGCTATACCCCTAAATGAGAGACCTACAATAAAATTGTTAATTAATGGAAAAGAATTTGAAGGGATAATGGATACGGGAGCAGACAAAAGCATTATTTCACTCCATTGGTGGCCGAAGTCTTGGCCCACTGTTGTTTCATCTCATTCTCTACAAGGTCTTGGATACCAGTCCTCTCCTGCCATCAGTGCCTCAGCCTTAACCTGGCGGAACGCTGAGGGCAAACAGGGATGTTTTACCCCTATGTGTTGCCACTCCCTGTAAATTTATGGGGACGGGATGTGTTACAAGCCATGGGCATGACCCTAACTAATGAATACTCCCCCAGGCATCAGCCATTATGGCAAAGATGGGGTATACAAAGGGTAGAGGCTTGGGTAGGCAAGAACAAGGCAGAATAAAACCCATTACGCAACATGGAAATCGGGGTAGAAAAGGACTGGGTTTTATTTAGGGGCCGTTGAGGCTTCACGACCCATACCGTGGAAAACAGAGGAGCCGTTATGGGTCTCTCAATGGCCTCTATCCTCTGAAAAATTAGAGGCTGTCACAAGATTAGTGCAAGAACAGGAACGGCTGGGGCATCTAGAGCCTTCTACCTCCCCATGGAATACACCAATTTTGTTATTAAGAAGAAATCTGGGAAGTGGAGATTACTCCATGACCTGCGGGCCATTAACAATCAGATGCATCTTTTTGGCCCTGTTCAAAGAGGACTTCCTTTGCTTTCTGCACTTCCTCAAGATTGGAAGCTTATTATTATAGATATTAAGGATTGTTTCTTCTCTATTCCACTTTACCCACGGGATAGACCAAGGTTTGCCTTCACTATCCCTTCTCTTAATCATATGGAACCAGACAAGAGATTTCAGTGGAAGGTACTGCCGCAAGGCATGGCCAATAGCCCAACAATATGTCAGCTGTATGTGCAGGAGGCTTTGGAGCCAATTAGGAAGCAATTTACATCTTTAATCATGATCCATTATATGGACGATATTCTTATTTGTCACAAAGAGTTAGATGTTTTACAAAAGGCTTTTCCCATGCTGGTGGCTGAATTAAAACAGTGGGGATTAGAGATTGCCTCAGAAAAGGTTCAAATTGCAGATACAGGCCTCTTTTTGGGCTCAATGATTACTCCCAAAAATATAGTTCCTCAGAAAATAGAAATTCGTAAAGACCACTTACAAACATTAAATGATTTTCAGAAACTTCTGGGAGATATAAATTGGTTGAGGCCCTTTTTAAAAATTCCATCTGCTGATCTAAAACCCCTCTTCGATCTCCTGGAGGGTGAGCCTCATATCTCCTCACCCAGAAAATTTACCCCTGCTGCCCACCGAGCCTTACAGATGGTGGAAGAGGCCTTACAGGAAGCACAATTACAACGTATTGAGGAGTCACTACCTTTTAATCTGTGTGTTTTTAAGACAGCTCAATTGCCAACTGCAGTCCTGTGGCAACATGGACCATTACTTTGGATTCATCCAAATGCTTCCCCTGCTAAGATTATTGACTGGTACCCTGATGCTGTTGCACAGCTCGCGCTTCGCGGAATAAAAGCAGCTGTTACGCATTTTGGCAGGGATCCTGATTCCTTGATTGTGCCTTATACTGCTGCACAAGTTCAGACCTTGGCAGCCACATCTAGTGATTGGGCAGTTTTAGTTACTTCCTTTTCAGGACAAATTGATAATCATTTTCCAAAGCATCCAATTTTACAGTTTGCCCTAAACCAGGCTATAGTGTTTCCACAAGTGACAGCTAAAGACCCACTCCCAGATGGGACTGTGGTGTACACTGATGGATCAAAAACTGGTATGGGAGCTTATGTGGTCAAGGATAGGGTTATATCTAAACAATATAATGAAACTTCACCTCAAGTTGTAGAATGTCTGATAGTACTGGAGGTTCTTGAGGCTTTTCCAGGACCCCTCAATATTGTATCAGATTCCTCTTATGTGGTTAATGCAGTTAATCTCCTTGAGATAGCTGGAATAATAAGATCCTCCAGCAGAGTTGCTAACATCTTTCAGAAGATACAAGCTGCCTTGTTAAATAGGAGATTTCCTGTTTTCATTACCCATGTCCGAGCACATTCTGGACTCCCAGGTCCCATGTCCTTAGGGAATGACTTAGCGGACAAGGCTACAAAGCTGGTGGCCGCTGCCTTGTCTACCCACACACAAGCAGCAAAAGAATTCCATCAGCGCTTTCATGTGACGGCTGAGACCTTGCGCCGTCGTTTTGCTCTATCCAGGAAAGAGGCTAGGGAAATTGTTACTCAATGCCAGAATTGCTGTGAATTCTTACCTGCTCCCCACGTGGGAATAAACCCACGTGTCATTAGACCATTGCAGATGCGGCAGATGGATGTTACTCATATTCCCTCTTTTGGAAGGCTTCAATATGTTCATGTTTCTGTTGACACCTGTTCTGGCGTAATGTTTGCCACACCCCTAACAGGGGAAAAGGCCTCATATGTGATTCAACATTGCCTTGAGGCCTGGAGTGCTTAGGGAAAACCCAGAATTTTAAAAACAGACAATGGACCAGCATATACCTCTCAAAAATTCCGACAGTTTTGTCGGCAAATGGATGTTACCCATCTAACTGGCCTACCTTATAACCCTCAAGGACAGGGCATTGTGGAACGTGCCCATCGTACACTCAAATCATATCTGATTAAACAAAAGGGGAGTATTGAGGATGTTCTACCCTCGGTACCAAGAGTTGCTGTGTCCATGGCACTTTTTACCCTTAATTTCTTGAACTCTGATGCCCAAGGCCACACTGCGGCTGATCGCCACAGTTTAGAGCCTGATAGGCCAAAAGAAATGGTAAAATGGAAAGATGTCTTGACTGATCTCTGGAAAGGCCCGGATCCTATTCTTATAAGATCCAGGGGAGCTGTGTGTGTTTTTCCACAGGAGGAAGAAAACCCCCTGTGGATCCCTGAAAGACTCACTCGAAGAGCTCCTTCACAACTCCAGAATAAGAAGGATGGAGGCCAAGTGGGTGATGAAGACTCTCCTACTCGGGATGATGGTTCCTAGTATGATGGGAGAGTTACGGTGGGCCATCATGTCTACCTTCCCCCTACCAATGCCAGTGATGCATAATGCCCAGGAGTTTCCTAGATTTTTCACAACTAATAGAGAGTTGGGGCTTGCCTTTTTGCCTTTAGATCCTCAGATACAGAGTT
>NW_024431873.1:0-5082 GCF_017639785.1 Mesocricetus auratus
CAAAGACTAAAAGGACTAACATCACTGAAGACGATTACCACATTACCACCATTCTACTCAACAAGTTTTCTCCAACACATCATCTTTGGGGCACATTATCATAAGTGAACTAAAAAACATCATCGCACAGATGTCTATTCAGAGAGATCTAACAATTTACTGAATATCATTTCATACTGATTAAAAGGATGAAGGTCTACTGCATACTTCATTAATTTCATGGCAAGTTTCTCAGATGGCTCTCAGAGAGCTGTCTCCTGACCCTCAGATATTCTGTAGTTTTCTCCCATGTTGTATAAAGGCTGGTCTGTGTATGATGAATACAATAGAGAAGAAGTTAAACTATACCTTTTGAAGAGAAGGTCATAAATGATACTTAATTTTTTAAATTGGCTTTTGTTGGATCTCTTGGGGGAGGGGTTGTTCTTCTGCTGTATTATAAAGAAATGTAATCATGTGGAGAGGCCAACGTGGTAAATCAGTAAAGGTCTCCTGTCAATACCATGGTGCCACTCTATCTACCTCCTTCACAAAATTTTGAAGTGTTCGTGGTGCAATTTTAAGATCTCTTTGTTTTAGCACAGTCTGTAGGGCAGTAACCACTCACTGTGATGACCCCATCGTGCTGGCAGCTTATCTAAAAAACGGCGCTCGACTCCTTTACCAGACTGACAGCACCGTTCTGTCAGCACCAGCCACGATGAAGAAGGACAAACAGGACTAGCACCAAAGCCTCCACTGACCCATCCCACGGTGATGACAAACTAAGGCCAAAGTCGAGAAAAGGGGTGTTCAGGATCAAGCATACATCTCTGAACTTACGTCCCTGCAGTTCTGAATCTGCCCCGTCTTCCGAGGGGTCTCCCGCGGCGCCAGCGATGTTGAAGAGTTCCCGGGTTTCGGCACCAGATGTCCCGCGCTACCGTCTCGCCAGCAAGAACGATGCAGGGCACTCGGATCCTTCTGCAGTAAAGCTTTAATACATCTTGAGAGATAGATGATCAGCTTCTGAGAGGGAGACCCCAAGCTAAGAAACCCAGCCCCTTTTATAAGCCTAGGAGCTCCGAGTGAGATGTGTAGAGCCGGGATTGGTTGTTTGCTCATCACCCCAGATGACGGGTGAGGCACAGCTTAAACGGTGAACTCCAACTGACAGTGGATGTCAGCGCCATCTTCTAATGGCGATAGCGATAGTGAGGGCGGCTCCTCACACCCCATGCTGACAACTAAACTGAGTATTGTTAAGGATCTCTCAGGTAGTTCTGTCTTTGAAGGATGAAGGAATTAGGGTGGACAGCTAAGCCCTGGCATCCTATGGCAGTATTCCAGTCCCTGAATAGAGGCTGAGAGAGGCCCCTGGTGAAGGTGAAACCTTAGTTGCAATAGAACATCCAGGCTTAAAGGGGTCACAGAGAGAAGATGAGAGACCAGAATGTTATTAGATACAGCTTAGTTGCAATGGAGGCCAGAGAATTATGCTGTAGATGCCAGTATAATGGCATGACGAAAGACATCAGAAGCTGTGGAGTAGAGCTCAGTGTGCTGTAGGGGTGCAGCTCCGAACTCTTTGGAAAAGCCAAGAGGGCAGTGAATGATCAGTGGACATCAGCAATTTACTTTGTTTAATTTTGGTATTTCTTTGATTTGATCATCACTGTACCCTGATTTTTCCCTCAAGGAGTTAAGAAGTTGTGCCATTTTTTACTGTACAAGATCTCACAGTTGAGACATTGTACTTTCAAAGTTACTTTGGAGTTTTCAAAAGACTATGGATATATTGTCCTGCTCCATGTCTGAAATCCATATATGAGTGACTATATACCATGATTGTCTTTTTGTGACTGGGTTAAGTCACTCAGGATGTTTTTTTTCTAGTGCCATCCATTTCCCTGCAAATTTTAAAATTCCATTGTTTTTTTCTGCTGAGTAATACTCCATTGTGTAAACATACCACAGAGAAACCATGTCTCATAAGAAAAAAACAAAAAAAACCTCAACATCTAAAATGAAAGAAAAAGCTGATTGGTTGATAGCTAGGCAGGATTTTAGGGGCAGAGTGAATGTACTAAAGAAGGACAGAGTCTTGGGAGTCCACAAGCAGATAGAGCAGGAACCAAGATTAATGTGCAGTGTTGAAATAAGGGACCACCATGTAGCAGAGACTAGATAGGAAATATGGGTGAATTTAAAATGTAAGTATTTGCTAGTAATAAGCATGATCAACTGAAAGAGCATTTATAATTAATAGAAAGTCTCTGAGTGGTTACTTGGGAGCAATTTCTGGGATACAGAGAAACTCTGCATACTAAAATTGTTTCAGATTTATTTCTCTCACTCTATGCTATTGCTTGAATTCACAAACTTTACTATGAAACATAATCATAACTCTACTGCACGATTTACAATATGAATTTTAGTACACATAACAAACAGTAGTAATACTAACGTATTTAAAATCTTATCTTTTTGTAAACTTCAACAAATGTTTTAAGTTGCAGAAAATCAAATTGAATCCACTGGTCACAGGTCAAATGGACTCCTGTCACTGAAAACACTAAGTTTTATCACAGCCCAGTCTGTGGCAGTACCACACTACAGGAGATTTCTTTCCAGGCCAATGTCTTTGGGGTTGTGGTCCAGATCAGTTGAACAGCCTCAGACCTGGCCTTGAGTGTGGATGCAGGGAAGTTAATTACCCAAAAACATTAAAGGCAAGACAGAAACACCTTACAAAATTTCCCCACCTGTTTATTCTTGAGGATGGGATCTCTTCCCTATCCTCTGATCACCTCCCTCTTTACCTGGTCTTGTGTTCCCCCTTACCCATCTATCAAGACCATGGGCCTAGAGGTTCTTCCAAATGTATATCTAAGTAAAAGTTTTTCCCCTAATCTCCTTAACTTTTTCTTCTATCTCTAGTCTGTCTCAGGAGATTTCAAATCAACTACAAACAGCACCAGCAACTACCTGGCCTCACATGATTCCCCAGCATCTGGATCCTAGGCAACTCCAAAGTGGCTAGTCACAGACAATCCAGTCTAACAAGTTATTACATCACTGCCTACGATCCCTAGCAGCAGATGGTCCTGCAGAGACTGGATATCGACTGACACAGCCTAATTTTCAAGACTTTGACCAATACACCAGCTTCATTATATCCCTAAATGTGATACCTCAATGTCAACAGGCAGCAGCTAGAGAGAATCACACCCAATTTCCCAATACCCAGAGATTCAATAATAAAACAAAAAGGTGGGAATGAAGGATATTATAATGGGCTCAAGATTGCCAAACATGGTATCGACAGGTTTTTCCTTTATCCTTCTCTCTCTGAGTCTAAAAACTACTAGATCACAATCCAAAAGCTAGTCACTTAGGTCTAGTTCCTTATTAGGCAGCTGACTTATTCTGGAGACAAAACACCAAGGTCCAACTATCCAAGTTCATTATTTGGCTAACATGTCCAATCAGGACTTACCAACTCATTCTAACACAGACTAACCCTTTATCATTCTAAAAATTCAATCATATAACAAGGCCCACAGAGATGGATCCATTTCATCTTGGCTTAAGGTCCGAGAGTTACAAACTATATTTACTCTTCCAAGTCTAAGGCAATCCTGGTTAAATAACAAGAGACTGGGTCTGAGGTTTGGTTATTCTGAACCCTCAAGACTAGATAATTAGACATTTAGTTTAAGTGTTGTTACTAGATGTTTGAAGAATTGAGGAAGAATACCTGTTTTGTCTTATGATAAGGAAGTCTGTTGCCATTTCCCACTTTTTGGTTTTAGTATATAAAATTGTTAAAGAATAAACTTGGTGCGTGCAGTATTCACTGGATTGCCATCCTGATTCTGTCCTCTGTCTTGATCTTTTCCTTAACATCATTACGTGTCATTTCTCAACCCTCACTCTCCCTCTCATGAACAACTTATCATTTAGGCTGGATGTGACTGAAGCCCCACAAAGATGGGTTATTATAGATGGCTAATACAGATTCATGCTACAATGATAGGCTACCACATGGGCTACTACACTCCTGCAAAAATCACCTGCTGCTGCTATCTCTCTGCCTTTGTCTGATCAAGAGGCGGCCCCATTCACGCCTGTCCTTTTCTTGCTCCTTTGGATTAATACATACTCTTTTTACTGAGAATTTGGTGTCTGATTGTGTCCTATATTGACTCCAGGGTACCACTCTCTCTTGCAACACAGATTTCAAAGGATCCTGTCTACAGATATACACATAACTAAAGGAAATAAATATGACTATAAATATAATTAACTTGGACTCAAACAAAGAAAAAGCAAAGACCATAAAAAGAAGAACTAAATGGTATGAAGCTTGCAAGAGTTCCATTCCTAGGAAGTTTGTTTTAATGAGATTACTGATAGTCAGACTTGTCAGTTTTATTGGATTTGCAAAGTAAAAACCTCTGTGTGTCTGTGATGGCATTTACAAACACAGACAGAAGCCAGCCCTATGATCTAGTCAGTTCATCAATCTCTTTATGGAATCACACTGTGATGGCATCTCTGTGGTGGTAAGATACTAAAGGTGGAGCCTGACACAACACAGGTCTCTCCAGCCAAAATTTTAGGAGATATATGTTGTCCTGACCTCTTCCATTGTTTCCTTTCCGTTTCCCCCTGACCTCCATGATGTGCTCATCATACCCTTCTTCCAAGGATGGACTGATATCTCTGAAACTATGACCCACATAAGTCCTTCCTAAGTCAGATGTTTTGCCTCAGTGGTTATAGAAGTTCAGTGTTGATAAAAATTTAACAGAAAGACACAAACAATACTTACACTTACTACACCAGAAAGGGCGTCCTGTTCTAGGGAAGAATCTAAAGTCCTTTGATACCATAAAGATCTCACCAGCATCTCTCCTATTTACATGAACACATTATCATGTTATCTGTACTCTGGTTCCCCAAAGTGCCTTCTTCTTCTGGGATGTTTTCCTGTGAGGACACAGGATTTATTCCTGAATAGATTGTTCAGAGAAGGGTGGTGATCTCATTCCTCCTGCTAGTCAAGCTAGGCTAGAGAAGGGACACATGACCTAGGCT
>NW_024431874.1:0-2387 GCF_017639785.1 Mesocricetus auratus
CGTGTTGAATCTCACACAGCGTTGTATCATTAGTTTTCAATAAGATACTCGTGTAGATTATCACACAGTGTTGTAGTGTTAGTTTTCAATAAGTTGCATGTTTTGAGTCTCCCACAATTTTGTCTCCTTAGTTTTCATTAAGTTGCACGAGTAGATACTTACACAGTGTTGTATTTTTTGTTTTCATTAAGTTACAACTGTAGATTCTCATAGAGCTTGTAAAGCTAATTTTCAATAAGGTACAGGTGTAGAATCTGACACAGCATTATATCATTACTTTTCAAGAAGTTACATATGCAATTTCTCACACAGTGTGGTATCACTGGTTTTCAAATAGATACGCTTATAGATTCTCACACAGTATTGTATCGTTAGTTTTCAATAAGGTACACGTGTAGATTCTCACACAGCGTTGTATCGTTAGTTTTCAATAAGTTACACATGTAGTTTCTTACACAGTGTTGGATCGTTAGTTTTCAAAAAGGTGCATGTGTAGAATCTCACACAGCGTTGTATTGTTAGTTTTCAAGATTTTATGCATGTAGTTCCTCACACATTGTTGTATTGATGATTTTCAAGAAGTATTGCTTATAGATTCTCACACAAGAGTTGTTTTGTCAGTTTTCAAGAAGTTACACATTTAGTTTATCACACAGTGTTGTAACGATAGTTTCCAAGATTTTATAGATGCAGTTTCTCACATAAGGTTTTAAGGCTAGTTTTGAAGAAGTTACATGTATAGATTCTCACACACTGTTATATCCTTATTTTTCCATAATTTATACATGTAGTTTCAATAAGGTACACCTGTAGAATCTCATACAGCGTTGTGTCTTTGGTTTTCAAGTAGTATCGCTTATAGATTCTGACACAGATTTGTTTTGTTAGTTTCAACAAGTTACACATTTACTTTCTCACACAGTGTTGTATCGATAATTTTCAATAAGTTACACCTGTAGATTCTCACACAGATTGGTGTCATTAATTTTCAATAAGCTACAAGTGTAGATTCTCACACAGCGTTGTGTTGTTAGTTGTCATATGGTACAAGTGTAGAATCTCACATAGCGTTGTATCATTAGTTTTCAAGAAGTTAAGCATGCAGTTTCTCACACAGTGTTGCATCGCTAGTTTTCAAGTAGTTACGCTTATAGATTCTCACACAGTATTGTATTGTTAGTTATCAATAAGGTACACGTGTAGATTAATACACAGCGTTGTATCGTTCGTTTTCAATAAGGTACACGTTTAGAATGTCATACAGGGTTGTATCTTTAGTTTTCCATAAGGTCCACGTGTAGTTTATCACACAGTTCTGTATCATTAGTTTTTAATAAGTTACATGTGTAGATTCTCATGCAGCTCTATATCGTTAGATTTCAATAAGTAACACGTGAAGATTCTCACACAGCGTTGTGTCGTTAGTTGTCAATAAGTTACGGATGCAGTTTCTCACAGTGTTGCACCACTAGTTTTCAAGTAGTTACGCTTATAGATTCTCACACAGTATTGTATCAGTTATCAATAAGGTACACGTGTAGATTAATGCACAGGGTTGTATCATTTGTTTTCACTAAGGTGCACACGTAGAATCTCACACAGCATTGTATCCTTAGTTTTCAACATGGTACACGTGTAGATACTCACACATTGTTGTATCGTTAATTTTCAATAATGTACATGTTTAGATTCTCACACATTGTTGAATCTTTAGTTTTCAATAAGGTTCACGAGTAGAATCTCACACAGAGTTGTATTGTTAGTTTTCAAGAATTTATGCATGTAGTTCCTCACAAACTGTTGTATTGATGGTTTTCAGGAAGATTCGCTTATAGATTCTCACACAGAGTTGTTTTGTTAGTTTTCAACAAGTTATGCACTTAGTTACTCACATAGTGTTGTATCTATAGTGTTCAAGAACTTACAAATACAGTTTCTCACACAAGGTTTTAAGGCTAGTTTTGAAGAAGTTAAATGTGTCCATTCTCATGCAGTGTTATATCGATACTTTTCCATAAGTTACACGGGTAGATTCTCAAACAGCGTTATGTCGTTATTTTTCAATAATGTACACGTGTAGAAACTCACACAGTGTTGTTTCTTTAGCTTTCAAGAATTTATGCATGTAGGTTCTGACACAGAGTTTTATCACTTGTTTTCAAGTAGTTACACTTATAGATACTCACCCAGTTTTGTATTGTTAGTTATCAATGAGGTACACGTGTAGATTCTCACACATTGATGAATCTTTAGTTTTCAACTATGCTCACGTGTAGAATCCCACACAGAATTGTATTGTTAGTTTTCAAGAATTTATGCATGTAGATCCTCACAGCGTTGTATCGATGGTTTTCAAGAAGTATTGCTGATAGGTTCTCACACAGAGT
>NW_024431875.1:0-7812 GCF_017639785.1 Mesocricetus auratus
TTAATATCAGGGTTTTCAATTCGATTCCATTAGTCTCCCTGTCTGTGAGGAGCCGCCCTCGCTATCGCCATTAGAAGATGGCGCTGACATCTGCTGTCAGTTGGAGTTTACCGTTTAAGCTGTGCCTCTCCCGTGGCGTCATCTGCGGTGATGAGGAAACCACCAATCCCGGCTCTACACGTCTCACTCGGAGCTCCTAGGCTTATATAAGGGGCTGGGTTTCTTAGCTTGGGGTCTCCCTCTCAGAAGCTGATCATCTATCTCTCAAGATGCATTAAAGCTTCACTGCAGAAGGATCCCTGCGTCGTTCTTGCTGGCGAGACGGTAGCACAGGATATCTGGTGCCGAAACCCGGGAACTCTTCAACATCGCTGGCGCCGCGGGAGACCCCTCGGAAGATGGGGCGGATTCAGAACTGCAGGGACGTAAGTTCAGAGAGGTATGCTTTATCCTGAACACCCCTTTTATTGACTTTGGCCTTAGTTTGTCATCACCGTGGGACGGGTCAGTGGAGGCTTTGGTGCTAGTCCTGTTTGTCCTCCTTCTTCGTCGTGGCTGGTGCTGACAGAACGGTGCTGTCAGTCTGGTAAAGGAGTCGAGCGCCGCTTTTTAGATAAGCCGCTAGCGTGAAGGGGTTGTCACAGTCAGTGGTTACTGCCCTACAGACTGTGCTAAAACAAAGAGATCTCAAAATTGCACCACGAACACTTCAAAATTTTGTGAAGGAGGTAGATAGAGTGGCACCATGGTATGCTTGTTCTGGGTCCCTCACTGTGGCCTCATGGAACAAGCTAGGTAAAGAACTAGACAGGAAGCATGCAGAAGGAGATCTCCGCTTAGGTACCAAAGCCATTTGGAAGCTAGTTAAAAACTGCTTGGAGGATGAGGCCTGTCACCCTGCTATAGTAGAAAGTCAGGGAACCTTAGAGGAAGTTCAGGATAGCATGTCAGAAACTGAACGGAGTGAGAGAATGGGAGCTCGCAAAAGGAAAGACATGTCTAAGAAAAAAGGCCCTCCCCAAGAAGTTAAGAAAGGGGGAGAGAAAGAAGGGAGTGATCATTCACCCCCTAACAAATCTAAGAAAAAGAAAAAGCCAGAATCTAGCCTATACCCTACGGTAGAGCTAGAAGCCTTGGAGCTAGATAATTCCGATTCTGACACTCTGGATTCTAGCGAAGAAGGTGGTCTAGAGGAGGAGGTGGCACGGTATGAGGAAGAAAGATATCACCCTGATAGACACCGGCCGCTGAAAACAAAAATGAATGTGAGGCCACCGCCTATAAATCCGGCGGGCTCACGCCCCTCGGCGCCTCCGCTGTATGAGCTTCGGCTGAATACTGGTACTGACTCCTTTTTACCTTTAGAGGAACGGAGAAAAATACAAATGGCTTTTCCAGTATTCGAGAATGCGGAAGGCGGAAGAGTACATACCCCCGTAGATTACAATCAAATCAAAGAATTGGCCGAATCCGTTCGTAATTATGGGGTCAATGCTAACTTTACCACAATACAGGTGGAAAGGCTTGCTAATTTTGCCATGACTCCCACTGACTGGCAGACGACAGTGAAAGCAGTGCTTCCCAACATGGGACAATACATGGAATGGAAGGCTCTCTGGTATGATGCAGCCCAGGCGCAAGCTAGAGTTAATGCCACAGCTGAAGATGAGAATCAGAGGCAGTGGACATTTGAAATGCTGACAGGTCAGGGTCAACATGCCCTTAATCAAACCAACTACATCTGGGGCGTCTATGTTCAGGTGTCGGCCGCCGCTATTAAAGCATGGAAGGCCCTCACAAAAGGGGAGAATCCAGTGGACACCTTACAAAGATTGTCCAAGGACCCCAAGAGCCATTTTCAGACTTTGTGGCCAGAATGACCGAGGCCGCCGGTCGCATCTTTGGTGATTCAGAACAAGCTATGCCCCTGATTGAGCAACTTGTCTATGAACAAGCAACCCAGGAATGTCGAGCGGCTATCGCCCCTCGCAAAAGCAAAGGTTTACAAGATTGGCTCAGAGTGTGCAGGGAGCTGGGGGACCCCTAACCAATGCAGGACTAGCTGCCGCCATTTTACAAACGCACAGGCGTAGAGATTTATCTAGTCGAAAAGCTTGTTTTAATTGTGGGAAAATGGGGCACCTTAAGAAAGATTGTCAAGCCCCTGAAAGAACAAGAGAACTGGAGCTTTGCCGTCGTTGTGGTAAAGGTTATCATAGGGCTAGTGAATGCAGGTCAGTCCGGGATATGAAAGGGAGGCTTCTGCCCCCTATTGAAGAACCCAAGGTACCCCAATCAAAAAACGGGTCACGGGGCCCATGGTCCCAGGGCCCTCAGAAATATGGGAACCGATTTCAGAAAAGCAATCAAGAGGAAGTAGAGGCTTCCGAGGAACCCCCGGAATGGACTTGCGTGCCGCCTCCGACTTCTTACTCATGCCCCAAATGAATGTTCAACCGGTCCCAGTCCATTCCCCTGGACCTTTGCCCCCTGCCACCATTGGGCTTATTCTGGGCCGTGGCTCCTTAACTTTACAGGGACTCATTATATATCCTGGGATTGTTGACCCGTATCATAAAGAGGAGATTCAAGTTCTCTGTTCTAGCCCTCGGGGTGTATTTTCTATAAAGCAGGGAGATAGAATTGCACAACTGGTGTTGCTGCCCTCCCTCGGGGATGGAGAAACCTACACTTTACAAAAAAGGGCTATGGGATCTTCTGGAAGTGATTCAGCCTATCTGGCTATACCCCTAAATGAGAGACCTACAATAAAATTGTTAATTAATGGAAAAGAATTTGAAGGGATAATGGATACGGGAGCAGACAAAAGCATTATTTCACTCCATTGGTGGCCGAAGTCTTGGCCCACTGTTGTTTCATCTCATTCTCTACAAGGTCTTGGATACCAGTCCTCTCCTGCCATCAGTGCCTCAGCCTTAACCTGGCGGAACGCTGAGGGCAAACAGGGATGTTTTACTCCCTATGTGTTGCCACTCCCTGTAAATTTATGGGGACGGGATGTGTTACAAGCCATGGGCATGACCCTAACTAATGAATACTCCCCCCAGGCATCAGCCATTATGGCAAAGATGGGGTATACAAAGGGTAGAGGCTTGGGTAGGCAAGAACAAGGCAGAATAAAACCCATTACGCAACATGGAAATCGGGGTAGAAAAGGACTGGGTTTTATTTAGGGGCCGTTGAGGCTTCACGACCCATACCGTGGAAAACAGAGGAGCCGTTATGGGTCTCTCAATGGCCTCTATCCTCTGAAAAATTAGAGGCTGTCACAAGATTAGTGCAAGAACAGGAACGGCTGGGGCATCTAGAGCCTTCTACCTCCCCATGGAATACACCAATTTTTGTTATTAAGAAGAAATCTGGGAAGTGGAGATTACTCCATGACCTGCAGGCCATTAACAATCAGATGCATCTTTTTGGCCCTGTTCAAAGAGGACTTCCTTTGCTTTCTGCACTTCCTCAAGATTGGAAGCTTATTATTATAGATATTAAGGATTGTTTCTTCTCTATTCCACTTTACCCACGGGATAGACCAAGGTTTGCCTTCACTATCCCTTCTCTTAATCATATGGAACCAGACAAGAGATTTCAGTGGAAGGTACTGCCGCAAGGCATGGCCAATAGCCCAACAATATGTCAGCTGTATGTGCAGGAGGCTTTGGAGCCAATTAGGAAGCAATTTACATCTTTAATCATGATCCATTATATGGACGATATTCTTATTTGTCACAAAGAGTTAGATGTTTTACAAAAGGCTTTTCCCATGCTGGTGGCTGAATTAAAACAGTGGGGATTAGAGATTGCCTCAGAAAAGGTTCAAATTGCAGATACAGGCCTCTTTTTGGGCTCAATGATTACTCCCAAAAATATAGTTCCTCAGAAAATAGAAATTCGCAAAGACCACTTACAAACATTAAATGATTTTCAGAAACTTCTGGGAGATATAAATTGGTTGAGGCCCTTTTTAAAAATTCCATCTGCTGATCTAAAACCCCTCTTCGATCTCCTGGAGGGTGAGCCTCATATCTCCTCACCCAGAAAATTTACCCCTGCTGCCCACCGAGCCTTACAGATGGTGGAAGAGGCCTTACAGGAAGCACAATTACAACGTATTGAGGAGTCACTACCTTTTAATCTGTGTGTTTTTAAGACAGCTCAATTGCCAACTGCAGTCCTGTGGCAACATGGACCATTACTTTGGATTCATCCAAATGCTTCCCCTGCTAAGATTATTGACTGGTACCCTGATGCTGTTGCACAGCTCGCGCTTCGCGGAATAAAAGCAGCTGTTACGCATTTTGGCAGGGATCCTGATTCCTTGATTGTGCCTTATACTGCTGCACAAGTTCAGACCTTGGCAGCCACATCTAGTGATTGGGCAGTTTTAGTTACTTCCTTTTCAGGACAAATTGATAATCATTTTCCAAAGCATCCAATTTTACAGTTTGCCCTAAACCAGGCTATAGTGTTTCCACAAGTGACAGCTAAAGACCCACTCCCAGATGGGACTGTGGTGTACACTGATGGATCGAAAACTGGTATGGGAGCTTATGTGGTCAAGGATAGGGTTATATCTAAACAATATAATGAAACTTCACCTCAAGTTGTAGAATGTCTGATAGTACTGGAGGTTCTTGAGGCTTTTCCAGGACCCCTCAATATTGTATCAGATTCCTCTTATGTGGTTAATGCAGTTAATCTCCTTGAGATAGCTGGAATAATAAGATCCTCCAGCAGAGTTGCTAACATCTTTCAGAAGATACAAGCTGCCTTGTTAAATAGGAGATTTCCTGTTTTCATTACCCATGTCCGAGCACATTCTGGACTCCCAGGTCCCATGTCCTTAGGGAATGACTTAGCGGACAAGGCTACAAAGCTGGTGGCCGCTGCCTTGTCTACCCACGCACAAGCAGCAAAAGAGTTCCATCAGCGCTTTCATGTGACGGCTGAGACCTTGCGCCGTCGTTTTGCTCTATCCAGGAAAGAGGCTAGGGAAATTGTTACTCAATGCCAGAATTGCTGCGAATTCTTACCTGCTCCCCACGTGGGAATAAACCCACGTGGCATTAGACCATTGCAGATGTGGCAGATGGATGTTACTCATATTCCCTCTTTTGGAAGGCTTCAATATGTTCATGTTTCTGTTGACACCTGTTCTGGCGTAATGTTCGCCACGCCCCTAACAGGGGAAAAGGCCTCATATGTGATTCAACATTGCCTTGAGGCCTGGAGTGCTTGGGGAAAACCCAGAATTTTAAAAACAGACAATGGACCAGCATATACCTCTCAAAAATTCCGACAGTTTTGTCGGCAAATGGATGTTACCCATCTAACTGGCCTACCTTATAACCCTCAAGGACAGGGCATTGTGGAACGTGCCCATCGTACACTCAAATCATATCTGATTAAACAAAAGGGGAGTATTGAGGATGTTCTACCCTCGGTACCAAGAGTTGCTGTGTCCATGGCACTTTTTACCCTTAATTTCTTGAACTCTGATGCCCAAGGCCACACTGCGGCCGATCGCCACAGTTTAGAGCCTGATAGGCCAAAAGAAATGGTAAAATGGAAAGATGTCTTGACTGATCTCTGGAAAGGCCCGGATCCTATTCTTATAAGATCCAGGGGAGCTGTGTGTGTTTTTCCACAGGAGGAAGAAAACCCCCTGTGGATCCCTGAAAGACTCACTCGAAGAGCTCCTTCACAACTCCAGAATAAGAAGGATGGAGGCCAAGTGGGTGATGAAGACTCTCCTACTCGGGATGATGGTTCCTAGTATGATGGGAGAGTTACGGTGGGCCATCATGTCTACCTTCCCCCTACCGATGCCAGTGATGCATAATGCCCAGGAGTTCCCTAGATTTTTCACAACTAATAGAGAGTTGGGGCTTGCCTTTTTGCCTTTAGATCCTCAGATACAGAGTTTTCAGGATGAGAGAACCTTGTCATTGGTAGGAAGCTTGTGCTTTACTGTGATTTCTTCATTAAAGGATAATTTTATTCATATGGATCCAGAAAGATCTAATGCTAATCCTTTTGAATTAATGGAAGCTGTACTGATCTTTCTCCTATGGCAATGATTGCTGGAGGATATAGTGAGAAGGGACAGATTACTTTTGATTGGAAAGGGGCATTAGGCAACAGTCTGAGTGAGGGACAGAGCTCTGGATCATCTGATTGGTCCTCCTCCAATGTTAAGTATACCCCTTTTAAGAGAACTAATTATTCAGCTGCTCCAATTTGTGTTTGGCTGCCCTTTATTTGGGTTGTGAGTAATGATACCTTAGGTAAGAATCAGAAAGAAATAAATTGCTCTGCTTAGAATTGTTTTTATGCATTATGCTGGGATGCTATTAAGCACCCTTTTGCTTTGGTAATGCGCATGCCTCGATTTGTTCCAGTTCCTGTTGAGGTGCCAAGTAGTTTGAGTTTGTTTAGGGAAAAGCGAGATTTTTGGGATCTCTGCTATTATTGTGGGCCTGATAGCCGCCGCCGCGGTTACTGCTTCGGTTACCGCCTCGGCCCTTGCACTTTCCGCCACTGTGCAGACAACTCAAACCATTAATGAACTATCGGCCACTGTGACCATGGCCCTAGATAAACAGGCCACTGCCAATTCTCAGATACAAGGAGGCCTGATGTTGGTAAACCAACAGATTAATTTGGTTCAGGAACAATTGGATATATTGTGGCAGATGGCCCAATTGGGATGTGAACAAAAGTTGCCTGGCCTTTGTGTTCACTTCAGTACAATATGAGAATTTTACAAGAGCAGCTAACCTGTCAAAAGCTCTGTCTCAACATTTATTACAGAATTGGACTTTTGAGTTTGAGCAGACACTCCGTGAGTTGAGAGTGGCGATCCTGCAAGTGAATTCGACGCGTCTGGATCTTTCTCTGATGGAAGGCCTCTCCTCCTGGATTTCATCTGCATTTTCTTATTTTAAGGAATGGGTGGGGGTGGGATCATTTAGCCTAGTTCTCTGCTGTGGAATAGTGTTGATGCTTTGGATGGTGTGTAAGCTCAGAGCCCAAACAAAAGAGACAAAGTGATGGTGGCACAAGCACTTGCTGCCTTAGAACACGGAGCCTCCCCTGACATTTGGTTAACCATGTTAAAGCAATAGGTCGCTGGCCTCCCGGCTCTTGCACCCCACGAGGCTAGTCTCATTGCACGGGATAGAGTGGGTAGGCTTCAGCAGCCCAAGGAGTTGCAAGGCTAAGCACTGCACAGGAGAGGTCTGCGGTATAACGACTTTCTCCTGGGAGATAAGTCATCTTGCATGAAGGTTCTATGTCATGATCTCCTTCCCCCAGAAAAACGACATCGGGACTGGTCAGGGCTCCCTCTGGGGATAAGACCCTGGAGAGGAGCTTTGTACATGTTCCAAATTTGCACATGGGGATTTGACCTCTATCTCCACTCCAAAGTTGTGGGTGTCCTATGGCTTCAAAAATAAATGAATAGGGGGAGATGTGAGGAGCCACCCTCGCTATCGCTATCGCCATTAGAAGATGGCGCTGACATCTGCTGTCAGTTGGAGTTCACCGTTTAAGCTGTGCCTCTCCCGTGGCGTCATCTGGGGTGATGAGCAAACCACCAATCCCGGCTCTACACGTCTCACTCGGAGCTCCTAGGCTTATATAAGGGGCTGGGTTTCTTAGCTTGGGGTCTCCCTCTCAGAAGCTGATCATCTATCTCTCAAAGCTTTACTGCAGAAGGATCCGAGTGCCCTGCGTCGTTCTTGCTGGCGAGACGGTAGCGCGGGACACCTGTCTATTTTTGTGCCA
>NW_024431876.1:0-5953 GCF_017639785.1 Mesocricetus auratus
CAAAAAATCAGAGAACAGAGAGGAGGCTGGGAGTCCAGGGAAGCAGCTGTTCCTCGGGCAGCATCAGGTAAACAGGCCGGCTTCCCGGCCTGTGCTCTAGTGCCTGCAGATCGCCTGGGACCTGCAGAGAGCTCCCAATCCCGGCGGGAGCCAAGCACCCCAGAATCCAGATCTTCTCTCCCACCAACGAGACCAGGAAAGGAGAGGAGGCTGGGAGTCCAGGGAAGCAGCTGTTCCTCGGGCAGCATCAGGTAAACAGGCCGGCTTCCCGGCCTGTGCTCCAGTGCCTGCAGATCGCCTGGGACCTGCACAGAGCTCCCAATCCCGGCAGGAGCCAAGCACCCCAGACTCCAGATCTTCTCTCCCACCATCGAGACCAGGAAAGGAGAGGAGGCTGGGAGTCCAGGGAAGCAGCTGTTCCTCGGGCAGCATCAGGTAAACAGCCCGGCTTCCTGGCCTGTGCTCCAGTGCCTGCAGATCGACTGGGAACTGCACAGAGCTCCCAATCCCGGATGGAGCCAAGCACCCAGACCCCAAGTCTTCTCTCCCACCAACGAGACCAGGAAACCAGAGGAACCAGGGAGACCAGGGGAGTAGCTTTTCTGGGTCAAGTACAACAGGACCCAGCATAGGCTCCAGGGGACCAGGTAAGAGGATAAGCGCCCCAGATTCCTGTTCTTCTTCTCCACCCACGGGACCAGCATTCGGGCAAGGAATAGAAGAATCACCAGATTATTGGACTTGCTAGCACCCACCAAAAGGGAACTCTGGTCCCCAGACCAGTAAGGGGCTCTTTCTGCACCCACTAGAAGAAGAGATGGGAAAGAGACAATACAAAAACACAGTCAGCAACCGAAAAACAAATATGACACCGCCAGATTCTAGAGACTCCACACCAGCAAGACCCCAACATTCCAATGCGGATGAAGCAGATGAGAACGACCTTAAAAGCACTTTCATGAAAATGATAGAGGCCCTAAAAGAGGACATTGGAAAATCCCTCAAAGAAATGGAAGAAAAAACAAACCAAAAAATGCAAGAAATGGAAGAAAAAACAAAGCAAAAAATGCAAGAATTGGAAGAAGAATCATACCAAAAAAGGCAGGAAATGGAAGAAGAAACAAAGCCAAAAATGCAAGAAATGGTAGAAAAAACAAAGCAAAAAATGAAAAAAATGGAAGAAGAAACAAACCAAAAAAGGCAGGAAATGGAAGAAGAAACAAAGCACTAAATGCGAGAAATCGAACAAAAAGCAAATCAAAAAATGCAAGAAATGGAAGAAAGAACAAACCAAAAAATTCATAAAAGGCAACAAACGGACGAACAGATAAACAGAAAATTGCAAGAAGCAATGCAAACACTGCAAGGGTTGAAAACTGAAATAGATTCATTAAAAAAACACAATCTGAAGAAAGGCAGAAAATAGAAAGGCTGGACAAACAGTCAGGCACTACCAACACAAGCATTACCAACAGAATAGAAGAGATGGAAGAGAGAATCTCAAGTGTTGAAGATACGCTAGGAGAAATGGATTTATCAACCAAAGAAAACCTTAAATCCAACAAATCCTTAACACAAAACATCCAGGAAATATGGGACACCATGAAAAGACCAAACCTAAGAATAATAGGTATAGAAGAAGGAGAAGAAATCCACCTCAAAGGGGCAGAAGGTATATTCATCAAAATCATAGAAGAAAACTTCCCCAACCTTAAGAAAGACATGCCAATGAAGGTACAAGAAGCCTACAGAACACCAAATAGAGTGGACCACAAAAAAAAATCCCCTCGCCACATAATAATCAAGACCCCAAACATACAGAATAAAGAAAGAATATTAAGAGCAGCTAAGGAAAAAGGTCAAGTAACATATAAAGGCATACCTATCAGAATTACACCTGATTTCTCCATGGAAACGCTGAAAGCCAGAAGGTCCTGGATAGATATTCTGCCTACACTAAGAGACCATGGATGCCAGCCCAGACTACTATACCCGGCAAAGCTCTCAATCACTATAGACGGAGAAAACAAGATATGCCATGACAAAACTAGATTCAAGCAATATGTGGCCACTAACCCAGCACTACAGAAAATTTTGGAAGGAAAACTCCAACCCAAGGAAGCTAACTACAACCAGAAAAACATAAGCATTAGAGAATCCCTCTCTACCAACAGCCAAAAGAACAAAGGGGTGAAATTCCACACATAATTCCACCAACAACAACCATCGCAAATCGAAGAAGGATGAGCAATCATTGGTCATTAATCTCCCTCAATGTTAATGGCCTTAACTCACCCATAAAAAGACACAGACTGGCAGATTGGATTCGAAGACAGAACCCTTCCTTCTGCTACATACAAGAAACACACCTCACCCTTAAAGACAGAAATTACCTGAGAGTTAAAGGTTGGGAAAAAATTTTTCAATCAAATGGACCCAAGAAACAAGCAGGGGTAGCAATCCTAATATCTAACAAACTAGACTTTAAAATAAAATCAATCAAAAGAGATGAAGGAGGTCATTACATACTCATCACAGGTGAAACCCACCAAGATGAAGTGTCTATCCTGAACATCTATGCCCCAAATACAAAGGCATCCACATTCATTAAAGAAACATTATTAGAACTTAAATCTCATCTAAAGCCCCACACAGTTATAGTGGGAGATTTCAACATACCACTCTCACCACTAGACAGGAATACCAAACAGAAACTCAACAAAGAAGCAAAAGGTCTAATAGAAGTAATGACCCAACTGGGATTAACAGATATCTATAGAACATTTCATCCACATAAAAAAGAATATACCTTCTTCTCACCACCACATGGAACCTTCTCAAAAATCGACCACATACTTGGCAACATATCAAACCTCAGCAGCTACAAAAAAATTGGAATAACTCCATGTATCTTATCAGACCACCATGCTTTAAAATTAGAATTCAATAACAACACAAATTGCAGAAAACCTACAAACTCATGGAAATTGAATAATGCTCAACTGCACCATCCCTGGGTCAAAGAGGAAATAAAAAAAGAAATTAAAGACTTCCTGGAATTCAATGAGAATGAAGACACAACATATCCAAACCTATGGGACACTTTGAAAGCAGTGCTACGGGGGAAGTTCATAGCGCTAAGTGCTCACATGAAGAAACAGGAGAACAGTTATACCAGAGAATTAACATCACAGCTGAAAGCTCTAGAACACAAAGAAGCACACTCCCCCAGGAGGAGTAGACGCCAGGAAATAATCAAATTGAGGGCTGAAATCAATAAAGTAGAAACCAGGAAAACAATACAAAGAATCAATGCAACGAAGAGCTGGTTCTTTGAGAAAATCAACAAGATAGACAAACCTTTGTCCAAACTTACCAAACAGCAGAGAGTGAACACGCAAATTAACAAAATCAGAAATGAAAAGGGGGACATAACAACAGACTCTGAGGAAATCCAGAGAATCATTAGGTCATACTTTGAAAACCTGTACTCCACAAAATTCGAAAATTTAAAGGAAATGGATGACTTCCTGGACAGCTATCAATTGCCAAAACTAAATCAAGAACAGATAAGCAATTTAAATCGACCTATAACCCCTATGGAAATAGAAGCTGTCATCAAAAGTCTCCCAACCAAAAAAAGCCCAGGTCCAGATGGCCTCAGTGCAGAATTCTACCAGAAATTCAAAGAACAGCTTATACCAATTCTTCTCAAAGTGTTCCACACAATAGAAAAAGAAGGGTCTTTGCCAAACTCTTTCTATGAGGCTTCAATAACCTTGATCCCCAAGCCACAGAAAGATACAACTAAGAAAGAGAACTTCAGACCAATATCCCTCATGAACATTGATGCAAAAATACTCAATAAAATACTAGCAAATCGGATGCAAGACCACATCAAAACAATCATTCACCAGGATCAAGTAGGTTTCATCCCAGGGATGCAGGGATGGTTCAACATACGAAAATCCATCAACGTAATCCACCATATAAACAAGCTGAAAAACAAAAATCACATGAGCATCTCACTAGATGCTGAAAAAGCCTTTGACAAAATCCAACACCCCTTCATGATAAAGGTCTTGGAGAGACCTGGGATAACAGGGACATACTTAAACATAATAAAAGCTATATACAGTAAACCAACAGTCAACATCAAACTAAATGGACAGAAACTCAACGCAATTCCTCTAAAATCAGGAACAAAAAAAAGGCTGTCCACTCTCTCCATACCTTTTCAACATGGTACTTGAAGTTCTAGCTATTGCCATACGACAACAAAGGGGGATCAGGGGATACAAATTGGGAAGGAAGAGGTCAAACTTTCACTGTTTGCAGACGATATGATAGTTTACATCAATGACCCAAAGAACTCTACCAGGGAACTCTTACAGCTGATTAACACCTTCCGCAAAGTGGCAGGCTACAAGATCAACTCAAGAAAATCAGTAGCTCTACTATATACAGATGATAAAAGGGCTGAAAGAGAAATCAGAGAAACATCACCCTTTACAATTGCCACGAACAACATAAAATACCTTGGGGTAACGCTAACCAAACAAGTGAAAGACCTGTATCGTAAGAACTTTGAATCTTTAAAGAAAGAAATTAAAGAAGCCCTCAGAAAATGGAAAGATCTCCCATGCTCTTGGATAGGTAGGATCAATGTAGTAAAAATGGCAATCCTGCCAAAAGCAATCTACAGATTCAATGCAATCCCCATTAAAATCCCAGCACAATTCTTCACAGACCTTGAAAGAACAATAATCAATTTTGTATGGAAAAACAAAAGACCCAGGATAGCCAAAACAACCCTGTTCAACAAGGCAACGTCCGGAGGCATCACCATCCCTGACCTCAAGCTCTATTATAGGGCTATAGTCCTGAAAACAGCTTGGTATTGGCACAAAAATAGACAGGTAGACCAATGGAATCGAATTGAAAATCCGGATATTAACCCACACACGTACGAACATCTGATCTTTGACAAAGAAGCTAAAAATATACAATGGAATAAAGAAAGCATCTTCAACAAATGGTGCTGGCATAATTGGAGACTGGCATGTAGAAGAATGCGGATCGATCCATGTTTATCGCCATGCACAAAACTTAAGTCCAAATGGATCAAAGACCTCAACATAAATCCAGCCACACTGAACCTCATAGAAGAGAAAGTGGGTGGTGCCCTTGAACGAATTGGTACAGGAGACAGCTTCCTGAACATAACACCAGTAGCACAGACAGTGAGATCAACAATTAATAAATGGGACCTACTGAAACTGAGAAGCTTCTGTAAGGCAAAGGACACAGTCAGCAAGACAAAAAGGCAGCCCACAGAATGGGAAAAAATATTCACTAATCCCACATCTGACAGAGGGTTGATCTCCAAAATTTACAAAGAACTCAAGAAGCAAGTCTCCAAAACACCAAAGGACCCTATTAAAAAGTGGGCTGCAGAACTAAATAGAGAGTTTTCAATAGAGGAGTCTAAAATGGCTGAGAGGCACTTGAGAAAGTGCTCAACATCCTTAGCCATCCGGGAAATGCAAATCAAAACAACTCTCAGATACCATCTCACTCCTGTCAGAATGGCTAAAATCAAAAACACCAATGACAATTTATGCTGGAGAGGATGTGGTGAAAGGGGACACTCCTCCATTGCTGGTGGGAGTGCCAACTGGTTCAGCCACTTTGGAAATCAGTATGGAGATTCCTCAGAAAAATGGGAATAAACCTACCACAAGACCCAGCAACTCCACTCTTAGGCATATATCCAAAAGATGCCCATTCATACAACAAAGATGTCTGTTCCACTATGTTCATAGCAGCTTTATTTGTAATAGCCAGAACTTGGAAGCAACCTAGATGTCCCTCACCGGAAGAGTGGATAGAGAAAATGTGGTACATCTACACAATGGAGTACTATTCAGCAGAAAAAAATAATGGAATCATG
>NW_024431877.1:0-4640 GCF_017639785.1 Mesocricetus auratus
AATGCTGTTATTTCTACTTTGCAACCCTAAGGGAGCTTCCCAGCTGAAGTGCCAGTTGCTTCTACTCTGCACCTCTAAGTGAGTTTTTCAGCAGAGATACTGCTACATGATTGTAAAATGTCTTCATCCACAAATTTTTAAAGAGATTTTTTGGGAGGGAAGAATCCAGGAGACTTCCTGCCTCTGAAAGTGTAGAGAAGGGCAGGTGACAACTGAACAGGCACAGAGAATTTATTAGGTTTGTTAGGTGAGGATATTTATCAGGGATAAGATTTTCAGGGAGGAGATTGAACATACTGATACCCTTGTGGTTGGGCAAGCTCAAATTAGCTAGATTTTATGCTTAGGGACTGGCTCTCTTCGGGGAGTGTTTGGTTTTCCTGCTCAGGGATTGGGTGTTTTTGTGCAGGATTGGACAGGAGAATTCAGATTTCAGGCCCAAAGTGTGTTTCTTTCATGGCCATTTTTAGATTTATGGCTCTATTGTCAGGGCCAGCATTTATTTCTTTCACTGCCCATGCTTTCAATGCCAGGGTGGGTTTCTTTGGCTGCACCTTTTATCCTACATGAATCCCACTGTCAAATGATACATTTACAAAAATTACATTCCTAAAATTTAGCTTTACTTGGAAAAGAAGGATCAGAAAGAACAAAAGAGTCTGAGGACCAGGAAGTTTACTATGAGATTATGTGATTTAGAAATGTTATGCATTGCACATGGAAATGCCTGAAGTTAGACCAATTAGAATTCACAAATATGAGCTGAACTAAGACCAAAATAGGCATGCCAATGGGATTGGGAAAATCTCAAGAGAACTCAGTCATACAAAAATTAAAGGGAACAAAATAGACTGACAGGAAGAACAAGTCCTCTATGGAGTAGAACATAAAATTTATATGATATGTAAATTATATATTGTAATTGAAATTATATACATAGCTTATGGGTGTATATAATATGTATAGAATTTACATTGTAGATATTTATATTCCTAAAATCAGCTCACACACATTTTCAAGTATTTATGTAATAACAACTTAAAAAAGAGTCCATGAGTTTGTAAGAGAGAAAAATGGGATAAAACAGAAGGGTAAAATGATGTAATTCCTTATAATATCAAAAATAGAAATTCTCTTCAATTAATAGATATAGATTTTCAGTTTGTTTGGATGGTGGATTAAATTGATAGATTTTTGTATGTTGGACTATCCTTGCAAATCTCGTGGATGCAATGTTCTACAGATGTCGGTTAATCCCAAATGGGTTATAAATTCTGTTAGCTCTTTTTGTCACTGGTCATGTGGGCAGTTTGGGAGAGGTGCTCATATGAGGATGGCTAGTCATATGAGGAACCTGGCTCCTGAGTAGTGAGAATAGGATAATCAACTTAGACTGATGAAGTTTTACTGGCTCTAGCCATTGGTGAATAATTTGCATCACCTGGTTAATCATGCAGGGACCAAAAGTAAGGAGAAGGAGAAAGAGGAGTAGGAGAGGCCCAAGCAGAGGGCTGTCCTGAAGGTTCAATTAACTTCTCTCCAAGTCCTTCTGAAGCCTCTTATAGTTGTCCTGAATGATTCCTCATATATTGGAATAAAAACAACACTTTCCTATAAATAAAAGTATATGCCTTATTTTGGCTGTTAATAAATCTAGTCCTCTTTGGTTCTGTAACACTACATTAGCCAGGGAATCAAACTGCTGTTGGAGATTAAGAATAACATAGAGCCGGGCAGTGGTGGTGCATGCCTTTAATCCCAGCAGTCAGGAGGCAGAGGCAGAGGTACGCGGATTTCTGTGAGTTCGAGGCCAAGCTGGACCGACAGCCTCCAAAACAATACAGAGAAACTCTGTCTGGTAAAACCAAAAAGAAAAGAAGAAGAATTCTAGATACTGCCTTTATATTATTAATCAGTTGGGTAGAGAGCTATCTGTGGATTTCAAAATATTGTACCCAACCCTGCAGCCCCAGTGGCCATGCCTGCAGATATTCCCAATCCAGCAAGTAAAGGAATCATCTGTATGGCTCCCTTCGGTCTCCCTCCAATATAATCAAAGGAGGCACAAGAAGAGCCTTATACAAACAAATAATATCCCAATGGGGAATCAAGGGTGCAAAGACCCATCCATTTGATGGGCAGGAAGTCATATGCCACTCCATCTCCACAAAGACCATTCCAGAAGGTGGATGATGGGGAATTCCTTATGCGTATATATAAATAAAGCACTGTTGGCCAATAAGGATGCAAGATAGGTGGAACTAGGAGTCAGGGGGATTCTAGGAAATTCAGTGAATATTAGAGAGTTGCCATGTGATCCCGGGGAAGGGAGGATGCATCAGGATGCTGTCCTTGGAGAGATAAATCCTTATAGAAATATATATTAGTCATGGGCTAATACTTAAAACAGAATTAGCCAATGATAAGCCCTGGACATTGGCTGACAGCATTGTAACTAATAGTGATTCTGTGTGTTATTTGGGGTTGATACCACACTGGGACCAGGCTGGTGGAAAGAATACACGTTAAAGGCAGGAATCATTGACCATTAAATTTGGCTAAATTTGACTTACAGAAAGAAGTCTCACTGTGGCCCACATCTATACTGGAATCATAAGGGTCAGGTGGGACCCAAATGGAAGCCACAGAGAGAGACATTGGAAAGAGATAGACATGGATGGGAAATGTATCCAAGCTATTTTTTATAGCAGCCAGGGCATCTGTGATTGTATCATTGTCAACCACTGTTATTGGCTGAGGTGGGCCAGAATGGAGGCAAGGCAGAAGAGAATGACCTTAAAACCACCTTCATGAAACTGATAGTGGCCCTAAAAGAGGATATAGGAAAATCCCTCAAAGAAATGGATGAAAAAACAAACCAAAAAATGCAAGACATGGAAGAAAAAACAAACCAAAAAAAGCAAGAAATGGAAGAAAAAATAAACCAAAAAAGGCAGGAAATGGAAGAAGAAACAAAGCAAAAAATGCAGGAAATGGAAGCAAAAACAAAACAATAAATGCAAGAAATCGAAGAAGAAACGAACCAAAAAAGGTAGGAAATGGAAGAAAAAACAAACCAAAAAATTCCAAAAGCTAAATACTGAACTGAACTCCTGGAACACAATTGCAGAGAGGAAGGAGTGATGAGCAAGTGGGTCAAGATCAGCCTGGTGAAGTCCACAGTAACTGCTGACCTGAACAAGGGAGAGCTCATGGATCCCACACTGAAGACTGAGGTCAGCATGGGATTGATCCAGACCCATATATTTTGGGTGTCAGTGAGGAGGACTCAGCAATCTATTTGGCCATGGGTGGTAGATCAGCATTTATTCCTGGCATACAAATGAAGTTGGAGCTGATTATACAACAAGGAATGCTCTCTCAATTGGGACACATGGGAGAGGGCCTATCCCCTGTCCTGAATGATATGACAGACTGTGAATATCCCACATGGAGGGCCTCCCCATCATTGGGAGAATGGAGTGAGGATTAAGTGGTGGGATGAAAAGGTTGCTGGTGGTTGAGGGAGGAGGGGAGAGTGAGCGAGCTAAGATTGTCTTGTGAAGCAAGTTTTTTATAATTTCAATATAAAAAAGAGTAAAAAACTAAAATAAAAAACCCAGAGACCCAATATAACTCTAAGAGGGGTGTAGATGAAACACAGCATATTTCTTCATACTTTCAATATATTTTATATGTTAGCTACAAGGCCACCTCCACAGATCATCTTCTAAATCGGTAGAATAAGAGTGGTGGGACATTTTAGAGTTTTGGATCCTAAAGCAAGGTCTGTTCTGGCTTAGATTTTGACACCTCAAATCAGTGTCCTGATCAGGTAACCGCTTCAGCTGTACGAAGACATGTGATTTCAAGTAGCTTGGTTTAACATTATCTTCACCTCAGATACCATATACATGAATACACAGTGTCATTCTCCCAATATTCAGAGGATGGCATCTCTGGATTCTTTCTTATGATCAGTCCTGCAGTCAATTCTTTTCACACCAAAATCTTCTGTAATTAAGCAGATGTGACTCTACTCACTATCTTCTGAGGAGGATGACACCCAGAGTTCCTCATAAAGGACACATCTTGTTGCATTGGAGCCAATGACCTCAGAGTTCTCTAAATCAAGACAGCTCTGAGAAACGGACTTGGCCTTTTCAGGAGATTTAGTCATGTGAGGAAATTATCTAGCTAGAAATTATTTGAAGCAAACAAGTAGGTTACACAAATATATGGGAAAGACCATTGGAAAGTAAAAAGAGGATCAGGGTAGAGGATATTTGGGAAAACATTTACAAGGTATACAGGTGGTATAACGTGAGATGCAATAGTAACATGCATTACAGTATCAAAACCAAGACAAATATCATGCAATGAGGGGTACAGAACAGAACATAATGAACAAGCATGGATGAAGGGATATGAGAATACAATGAACAGAAAAAAACACATTAGGATTCTTCGTAAGACCAGCTAAACAGATGATATGTCAACAAAAGGAAACAGGACACTGAACTGTAATTCACGGGGCAAAAGCAAAACTCTGTGAAGCCACGGTATATCTGCAGTCATTCTTGCATCAGATGATGTGTGAAAACACAATTTGAACCTGGGAGTTAGGAGATGGGTAAGTT
>NW_024431878.1:0-704 GCF_017639785.1 Mesocricetus auratus
GTGAGAGATCTGAAAGAGTGCATCCTGGGAAATCAGATGACCACAGTGTGAGTAAGGACAGGCCTGGTGGCAGGGTAACAGTCAAAAATTTGACCAATCCATGTCTGGGGGAATGAAGGCCCAATCTATGGATTACACAATGAAATGAGAACCATTGTGATCAAATACCACCATATTTTACTTTTGAAATCTTGTACATAGTCCCTGAGATCTTGAGTTGAGATAGGGATGCTGACCCCTGTGTTTGTGAGGTTGAAAAGTCAGAGCCTATGCAAGAGATTCTATTTCATTCACAGGGAGAGCTAGAGATGCATGTGGCCCTGGGGAAAGCTGTGCTCAGTCTAGTAAGGACACCCTGGAGAGAAATGCTATGTACCCCAGTGAAGTTTCCTCCAGTGATCAGCTGACTTTAATGCACTGGCTTAGAAGAGAAAAAAATTGAAACTGCTTGTTGCTGAAGGATAAATCCTACTTCCAATTAGAACTTCACATCACATTGTAACTGTGTTTTTCACCTTTAGACATTTCGTCAATAAATACTATTGCTTTGCTACCTCCAGGCTTCCACTCGTAAGAACACATAACCATTGTTCTAGTTGCCAGAGTGAGTGAGGACACCAGTAATCAATGAATCACTCAGGCTTTCTGAATGATAGCATGGGCTTCATGATACCTAATCTAGATTCCATAAGAGATACTTGCTA
>NW_024431879.1:0-2369 GCF_017639785.1 Mesocricetus auratus
CTGTTAAGAGAAGCTTTTTCTTTTGCTAGCCGCTTTGGTTTATCCCCCGCCAGTCACCTGGGCTCTGCCGCGCCAGCCTGGTTCTAGATCCGCATGAGTCCCAAATAAACACACAGGAGGCTATATTAATTATGAAGCTGTTGGCCTTGCTTGTCCCTTACTGGCTAGCTCTGCCTTAAGTAATTACCCCATAATTGTTAATCTAAGTATGTTTCTTACCGGAGAATAGTTCCCGGCTTCTTACCCCTATGGCGTCACATGTCGACTCTCTTGTCTTTCTCCCTCCCAGAGTTCTCCTGGACTCCTAGTCCCTCCTATCTAGGTTTCCTATAGGCTCAACAGTACTTTATTGACAAATGCACAGGACTTCCCCCAACATCTCCTCTTTTCTGTTTAAATAAAAGAAAGGTCTTAATTTTAACATAGTCAAATTGTATATGACAGAACAGTTATCAAGTAAGAACATAGTTACAATATTTTACCAAGATTTAAAGAAAATATCATCCATCCCATCCTTGTGAGTCCCAAGTTCTATGTAGCTTATCTTTTATCATAACTAAGGAAAACTGTAATTATAACTATCTGTCTTCAACTCCATCAAAGACTACAGAAGGATAATATATAAACACTAGGATTGACAGAGACATCTTACTGCCTGGACAGTCACCCGAAGTTCCTCTGTAACGTTGGGGCATCCATCTTTAGCCCATAGGCCACAATGTGTCTGGAACACTTCTCAGCAAAGCAGGAAATTTTAAACTGTCCATCTGCGTTGGCAGTCTGTCAGTCATTTTTCTTTGTCCTGTAGAACGTCTCCTAGACTCTTCCATGAAGCAGGAACCCTGTAAGACTGAGTTTAGCAGTCACTTTTCTGTGGGTCCTGCATGTTCAGATTATACAACAACAGTCAAACAGTCTAGGCAAGAGCAGTTTTTTGCCCAAATGGCTAATATTGTCATGTTGAAAGCAAACTCCATAACAAGTTTCTTTGATGCCCATCTTCCTCTTAGACGTAATTGGTGCTGCCAGGAGCAGACATTTCTCATTGTCAAGAAAAACCCTAAACCATTTTAAATGCCATTTTCTGAAGGTCTTTGAGAGGTTTGAAGACTGTTTATTTATCTCAAATATATTTCTGTATATCTAGAAAACCTAACTTACCTAACTATAAATTTTATTATAAGTAACTATCTATAGTCTGCATTTAATTATGTATTACATTTTAAAAGATCAGTATAAGCACAATACTTAATCAAGAGGAGAAATATACTTATCACAAAATTGACTTTGAATTTGTATCAATAAATGAAAAACAATACCCATACCCTAATTTCCTTTTATACCATTAAAAAGATTGGCAGTGATCATTAGCCAATTATAAACAATCCCATTTAAATGAAAACAAAGATTTATAAACAAGATGGGAATTGGGACGTCGCTCATTCCAAACTGCTTCCTGCTGGAAGAGGGCGCTGTTTATACCATGGGGATCATGACAAAACTCAGAAACCTGTATAAGTTCGTATTTTTGGGGTCTGTAAAGCTCCATCATCTTAACTGTCTCAGTCATTGGAACACCTGGTCCACTGCTTCCGGGGGTCTTGGTTCGTGAAACCACAGAAGCCTGGAAGAAATCCTCAGCTTTTTATGTTCTGTGGAAACATAAATTAAAACTCCTTTTTTGAGTAACATATCTTTGTACTTAAATTTTGAAGTCAAGGCATTTTTAAAAGATAGAAGTTGGATTAATTTAGTAGCATTTATAATCAAGTGTACTTTAGCATTTGTTTCTTTCTTAGCAATTAAAAAACTGAAAAACACAATAGTGTACAGTATCTAGACTCTCTGTGTATTTTTTATCTTTATGTGGCTTATTTATTTATTTAATATTACTTTATTTCTTTTACTTTTATTTATTTTTCTCTGAGACAGGGTTTCTCTGTGGAAACCTGCCTGCCTCTGCCTCTGGAGCAATCCTACCAGCGTGTGCCACCACACCCGGCTTTTGTATTTATTTACCACTTTGTCGTTTTATTTTCTCTCTCAATTTCACGTATATTTTTAAACACACTGTAAACCTTTAGAGGTTTTGTTCATCCAAATCTGACTTTACTGTAAATCTTTATGTTTTTTTGGCCACGTGTCTTATCTGTAAAACTGTGGCTGTTTTAAACTGCCGTTTTAAGATGGCGGGCGTAAGCGTGATTTCAGCTTACTGCCTCAGTCCATGTTGACATCCAGCAAAAGCTGTCACTTCCAGCTGTACGTACACACCTATCAATCGTTAGCAGAGTCTCTTAAAACAACCTTTTTTTTTTCTTTTTATGTCGAGTCAGGAAGACTCCGGTAAGCGAGGTGGTACAAGTAGC
>NW_024431880.1:0-2649 GCF_017639785.1 Mesocricetus auratus
ATTAGTCACCTGGGTGGAGCAGGATACTAGGATGCTGGGTTGTGTTGGCTCCTGCCACAGGGGTGGAAATGGCAGTGACAGTCCCCAAGCACCAGCAGGTGGCTTTGAAATGGGCCCTGTTTTACCTTCACCTGTGAGTAGAGCAGGAGACTAGGGTGTGTTGGCTTACATCTCTGGGATGGAAGATTCAGTAGGAGACCCCAAGCATAGGCAGCTGGTGTAGTCTTAGCCCCGTGGATGTAGCAGGAATGTATGTGACCATGGCTCCCATCACAGTGGCAGTGCCCAAGCACTGGCAGGTGGCCTGGAAATGGGTCCTGTTTACCTAGACCCGTGGGTGGAGCTGGAGACTAGAGTGCATTGGTTCCTACAACTGGGATAGAAGACGCAGTGATAGACAAGTAGCCGGCATAGACCTGCAAGTGGAGCAGTAGGCTAGGCTGCTGGGGTGTCTTGCCTCTTGCCACTACTATGCAAGCCTCCTTGGCAGTCCCCAAGCACAGGCAGGTGGCTTGGAATTGGCCCCTGTTTTACCTGGTCCAGTGGGTGGAGTAGGAGACTATGGTACCTTGACTCCTGTCAGCACTGGAATAGAAGCCGAAGGGTGTTTCTCCTCTTAATGTAGTGGTATATACTTGTGGCTGACTAGATAAGAATGTGTTCATTCAGTTTTACACTTTGTGAACCATCATCATGACTATGGCAATTCTTACAAAGGAAAATATTTAATTGGTGCTAGCTTACAATTTAGAGGTGTAGTCAACTATGGTCAGTGGCAGGAAGTATGACATTTTGTTCTCCTCAAAAGTATGCATAGTTTATAATACTGTCAACATTGTCAAAGTTCAAAACTCAAATGCCCTTCTCAGACTAATGATAGTCCCTTAATTGTAACCAATTATAAAATCTAAATAAAAAATAGATTATGTTCTTCCAACATAAAATGGCACAGAATATACATTGCAGGTGACAAGGGGTAATAATGAGCTAACTGCACACTGGAATGCTACAAGAACAAGGAGAAGCTATAGGAACTCCAAATAATGCCTCATCATATATCATGCCAAAGTGTTCACAGTTGAGTTCAGTGTGGTGGGGCACACATTTATCTAATCACTGGCAAGAAGAATGTGGAAGATTTCAGAGTGTCAGGTCTTCCTGGCCTATATACCCATTTTTGAACAGGCAAGCTTAAGAAGCTATGGTCAAGAAGCCAGGGAAGATGTAATTAAAAGAGAGAGACATGTTACTACCACATTAGGCATCAGAATTTATCAGCTTCAGCTATGGGGTTCTGGCTTTTTACTTAGAGTTGGAAGACAGTGGATATAGAATTTGACTCTGCCAAAAGATTGACACAGGGACAAGCCATTCATCATGTGTGTCTATGAATGGAAGCATGAGGAGTGGCTATTGTGTGAAAAATATGAAGCTGAGGCCTTGACTGCCATTGTGAAAGAAAGATGTTAGACAAGAAGGAGTCTTGAGTGGCTTGTCATAGAGAATTGTTAACAGTGAGTGGAACAAGCCCACAGGGAATGAATATGGTGCAGTCAAAAAATATGAACATAATTAGATATCTGAAGTATGTTTTGACATCAGATATTAAGATTTGATTTTGTTATTTTACCCAGCTATTTTTCATTCTTGCTTTGGTCCAGTAATACCTCAGTATTCCCTCTTCGCTATATTCTGGAATGTAACTGTATATTCTGGGCCCTTATTTGTTGATAGCATGTGATCTGCTATTTTAACTCTTACAGATGATAACAGATAAGAGGATAAGAGATTTTATTTATCTCAGAAGAGACTTTGGATTTTGGATTTGAAAACATGATTGAGAGTGTGACAGATTATGGGAACCTTTAAAGTTAGGCTAACTGTATTTTGATTTACCATATTGTTAAGAGGTTATTGGGAAGAGGGTGTAGGATGTTGTAGTTTTAAGGTTTTTGGCCCCATAATAGTTTTGTGAACTGAAAATTTTCCATTTTTTATTTTTTATTCTATTTTATATTCCAATCTTAGTTCTGCCTCCAACTGACCTACCACCCTTATCACCCTTCTCTCTCTCCAACTCTGTCATAGCCAACACCCAGTCCACTACTCCTCACTGTTGAGGGTTCCCATGAAGAGTCAACATAATCAGGCTCATTAGTTTGGGGCAGGGCGTGGTCCCTCTCCCCTTCATTAAGAATGAGCATGGCAAGCCACCATAGGGAATGATCTCCAAAAAGAAAGGTCTTGTAACATGGTTATACCTTTCTTCTATTGACACTGACCATGACATCTCCCACTAAAGAATGGTCTCCAATATGATTGCTAATATATCAAGTTTGTATCATCATCCTGCTGCCAGGGGCCTCTCTGATAGGTCAAGCTTCATAAGTGACTCCAACATATGGAGGGCCTTAAAACACAGAGGTGTATCAAGGTAATTTAATTATGACTGTGATATCAATCCTCATCACTAGAAACACACGATTTTGACAAGGAAGCTAAAAGTTAAAATGGAAAAAGGAAAACATCTTTAATAAATGGTGCTGCTATAACTAGAGGTTAACATGCAGAAGTTTGCAAATAGGTCCACGTCTGTCTCAATATCCAGTTAATACCACTCTTGGGCATTTACTAAAATGACACTTAATC
>NW_024431881.1:0-2373 GCF_017639785.1 Mesocricetus auratus
AGTGTGTTACAATTTTAAATATATATCACCTGTCACAGAAGGATCCAATTTCTAGTAGAAGTGCTATTAGGCATAAAACAGCAGAATGATTCCTACACATTGATAGTGGATAATTTCTTTTTTCATTTCTTTTTATACCAACCAGTTTCCCCTCCCTCCTCTCCTCCTCTCCTTCTGTTCCCTCCTGCCACCTTCAGTGTATGCATTTCAGTTAGATGGTGTAAAATTTAACAAGGGGGCAGGGGCTGGACACATAGCAGAGCACTTTTTGCTTTTGCAGAGGACTTGGGTTTTTTATCTAGCACCTACATGGTGGCTCACAACCATTTGTAACTCTAGTTTCAGGGGATCCGATATTTTTTCTGACCTCTGCAGGCACCAGGTATGTAAATACATAATACAGCAAAGCACTCAGACACATAAAATAAAGAAGTAAGAGATGGTATAGACTGTGGTACTGTTATCCTACAAGGGTCCTGACCATGTAACTGTTCTCAGTAAGGTCATGTGGTCCTTGAGTTCTTCTTTTTAGCAAATGTGGATACTGTCTTTAGTTTTGGAGTATAGATATGAACACATGTGCACACACATTCTACACATACTCTGCATATTGAGTATGTAAAATATATGTTTCAGTTTTTGAAAAGTGTAGCCTGCCAGGTTGTTATTTATCACACAAATTTTTGAATATTTTACGGCTATGTTCAGTGTGGTTTCCCAAATATAGATGTCTCTTCCTTTCCCTTCTTCTTTTATAGGAAAGAGGGAGAGGGAGGGAGATATTCTCTGTGTAGCTCTGGCTGTCCTAGAATTCACTCTGTAGACGAAGCTGGCCTTAAACTCTCAGAGATATGCCTGCCTATGTCTCCTAAGTGTTAGGATTAAAGGTGTGCACCAACCCTGCCTTGCTTTGTTAACATTTCCGTAAACAGGAGTGAGAAGTTTACAAAAGATTAAAGAGAGTCTGGGCACTGAATGTCCAGGATACAGCCAGGCATCACAAATTTAGGTTTAAGTTTTGTCACTGCTCTGAGTACATCATAGTTGAGTACACAGTCTTTGGTGTGTGTATGTTTGTTGATGTATTTTATAATACACTATATAAAAAATACAGAATAGGGTCTGGAGAGATGGCTCAGGGCTTAAGAATATTTGTTGCTGTGACACCCAGGAGATCAGGCTCTGCACCTTACTAGGACAGTACAATCACTTCAATCCTGTTGGCTGATGTGTGGGTGACCCAGCCCTGAAGTTGTGAGTGTGGAAGGGCTGTTTCTATTACTCATCTGTCATGTGGTGGCCTGGATGGGGTACCTGAAACAGGTGGGACGGATGGACCTGAGGTAATGAGAGTGGGAGAACTACTTCTTCCCCTCATCAGCTGCAGCTCTCAGGAGAGTGGCCCCTACACTTCCCCTGGACAACACAGTAGAGCTGACCCTGAAGGTATATGTGTGGGAGAACCAACCCTGAGGACTTGAAAACAGGAGAACTGGCCCCTCCTCTTGCTCATTTCTGCAAGAGATAAACTAGCCAGGGCATTGCAGGAGAGCTCACCTTGGTGGTGAGGACAAGGGAATACTGGTGGGCTGACCAATCCTGCAACTACCCAGGCCCAGAAACATGGTGTATGGTTTGGCCCACCCCAATATCCATCCCATGTGTGATATGCTGGCGCACATGAAGGGACTGGTCCTGCAGACCCAAATCTGCAGGATCTCCATGACACAGGGCAACAGCAGGATAACCCAGAGGAGTTCCAGTGAGGGCCCAGCACATAAAGCAGAGTTCTCAAACCAGACCAATGACTCCCTGCAATGAACACTTGCATGTAAAAATATATGGACAAAAGGAGCTTACTGCGTGACTCAGCACATCATGCTACAGCTTCCATGGCAAGTCCCTCCCCTTTTTTCCTTTTGTCTCTTAATGGGGGAAGGGATGCAAGGGCAGAGGGTGGCTACACAGGGATAGGAAATAAATGGGATTGAGATGCCTGATGTGAAAGGCAAAGTGAATGAATAAAAAGAACCTACATGGTGAATCACAACCACCTGTAACTCCAATTCCAGGAATCTGACATGCTTTTCTAGTATCAGTGGGCTCTCTATGGTGACATACATACACACACACACACACATACATACACATATATACACATGTATACATACATATATATGCACACATATATACACACACATACATGAATACATATACACACACATACATAGACACACATATACATACAGAATATATACATAAAGGGAAACACTCATTCACATAAAATGAACATAAATAAAAATACATGACTGATATTTCTAACTGGTCTCCCCAGCATGGGGTCGGCACTCTCACAAGGCAGCTCATGTTCCT
>NW_024431882.1:0-4354 GCF_017639785.1 Mesocricetus auratus
AAACTGACAGAGCTCCACTTGCCCCTGCCTTCTGAGTGCTGTGACTAAAGTTGAGCACCATCACCACCTGGCACTTAAAATTTTTTTAAATCTTGTGTTTATTAAAATTTTATTTAATAACAGGCAATGGTGGTGCATGCCTTTAATCCCAGCACTCGGGAGGCAGAGGCATGTGGATCTGTGTGAGTTCAAGGCCAGGCTGGACTGACAACCTCCAAAAAAAAATACAGAGAAACCCTGTCGCGTAAAACCAAAAAAAATTGTATTTCCTTCCAGCTGACCAGTCTACTCCATGCCCAACTTGCTGCTTTCTGTCTCGTCAACTATAAATCAGTAGAGATTGATAAACATATTTGATTGTTTCAAACTGTATTTGTTAATCACCATTTAAGAATAAACTGATGGGCTGTAGAAATGACACACAAGTTACTTACTAACACTGGCAACCTTTGTAGAGGACTCAGGTTTTATTCCCAGCACACACCAGACAGCTCACAAACTTCATGTAACTCTAATTCTGGGGATTTGACACCATTTTCTGGCCTCTCCATCACAGCAACAGGCTTGCAAGTGGTACACATGTATGTAGATAAAACACCCATACAATTAAAAGAATGAATTGATGAGCTGGGTGTGCTTGGTGAATGCCTCTAATCCCAGCATGTGGGAGGGAGAGAGGCTGGTTGATGAGGTCACCCTGGTCCATCTATTAAGTCAGTCCAGTCAGGGCTACCACCTATCTTAGAAAGCAAAACAAAATAATGAGATTAACTATGATTGTTGGAGTACAGATAATCTCTGGAAAGCAATGTACAGTATATCCTGGTAGACAAATTTGCTCCAAGTGAATATCTTCAAATAACTGCTTCCAATTCATCTAGTTAATGTTTTCTTTTTATTTAAAAGAAAGCGTTTCTCTGTGACTTTGGAGGCTGTCCTGTAATTCACTCTTGTAGACCAGGCTGACATCCAGCTCACAGAGATCCACCTGCCTCAGCCTACCAAATCCTGGAATTAAAGGTGTGTGCCACCACTGCCTGGCTCGTATGCATTTTAGATTTGGGTATACAAGTTGAAATTATGAAATGAGAAATTGTTTGGGAATTCATTGAAAGATTTGGATCAGGTTTGTCAACATGTATAATGAATGACTTTTCTGACCCAAATTTACTTCTCTGCTTCCAAGTTCTTTTAATTTATTTTTGTTTTAATGATAATGAACAATCAGGTAAGAAATGTAACTTAGCCTTCCTTAGCTCACTTGCTCACTCTTTCTCTTTTCCTTCATTCCTTCCTTTGTCCTTTCCTTCCTACCTTCTTTGTTTCTTAAAAAGGAGATTGAGAAGTAATCTGCTATTTTAAACTTTAAGTTCAATTAGTTTATTATACATGCTTCATGGTTATAATTCTGCCAAATAGCTATATTGATTCTTGAATTTTCTGTTTGTTTGGATGGTAACTTAGAGTCTGTGATTTACTTTTATTTAGCAGGCCTTGGAATTTGCAGCTCTTATTCTTTTTTTTTGGTGGTGGGAGTTTGGGACAGGGCTTCTCTGTGGCTTTGGAGGCTTTCCTTGAAGAAGCTCTTGTAGATCAGACTGGTCTCAAACTCACAGAGATCTGCCTGTCCCTGCCTCCCAAGTGCTGGGACTAAAGCCTTCACGACCATGCATGTCCCAACAATATGCATTCTAATGGAAATTTTGATAGTGTAGAATTAGATATCAGAGGTCAGGTTTCAGGGAATTGGTTTTGATGGCACATAGCTGTAATTTCAGCACTTAGGAGGCTGAGATAGTATACAAAGTCCTAGGCCAGCTTGCGCTGGATGTTCATATTGACAAAAAACAATAACAAACAAAACACTCCAGAATTGGGATGTAAATGCAAACCTAAGTGTTACTGGAGCATTCTCTTTCCTATAAAACTTTCAGAGATGCATAGTATATCACTGAGAATTTTGGTGACTAGTTTATAAATTTGAAGACCTTATTGTCCTTATTTTACCTATTTAAAATAAGCAGTCACCAGGAAGTGGTAGCGCACACCTTTAATCCCAGCACTGGCTTTTGCATCCTGGGTACTGGGATTATAGGAGTGCACCTCATTCCTGGCCAGGTATATATTCTGCCAAACCATTCAAATTGAAGAAGCTGGGCTTTTTAAGTGACTTAATAGGTAAGGAACTTTGCTGCTATCCCTGAGCACCCGAGTTTTATTCCTGAGATCCATGTGATGTATGGAAGTAGAGAACCAACATCCAAACTTTTCCTGTTGATTTCAACATGTATAGGTATACCTACCTAGTATTTTTCCCTTTTTGGACCATTCATATTCTTTGGAATAATTTTTTTCTCCAATTTTGTCTTTGTTTTTTAAGAATGCAAGTCCTAATACTGTAACTAATGATAATGAAGAACCCTTAGTTGAAGAAACAAAGAGAAGAGACAAGATGATTAATGGGGCCATTGAAGTTCTAATACGTGAATAAACCTGTGAGCTAAATGCTCCCTCACAGGAGTCTGACTCTCACCCTCGAAAAAACAAGAACAAAAAGAAGGAAGATGTATGTGTTCTGACAATATAGTCATTTCTTTTCCTTTTTGCTTTGCTTTTTTGAGATAGGTTTCCTCTGTGTAACAGAACTTGTATTGTAGACCAGCCTGATTGAACTCACAATGATCCCCTGACTGTGTCTCCCCAGTGCTGGGATTACAGGTGTGAGCCGTTACTTCTTGGCAAATCCTGCTACTCTTATGACACATTTTTTCCTGTCCACCCAGTATTTGGGTTATTGAAAAGAGTGGATGTTATAGGAAATAGAGGAGGCAATTAAGTTTAACAAAATCTTGTTTTATAATTTGAAATCAAGAAAATATCACAAGTAATGTATTGTGTAAATATGTAGACTGTTGAATTATAACACAATGTGAACTCTTTTTTAAAAAATCCTTGTGTTTTTCTCTTGATATTTTCTGTAGATTTCCAGTGGCACCATTGTTTGCTTATCCAGTCATCAGCAAGGTTCATTTGAATTGTAAACTTTGATTTCATGTATGTGGTACTAGTTGTGAGATTTGGGATTTTATTACTATTATTATTTAGTTTTAGATTAGATTTTACTGCCAAGTTGGCAGGTTTTTCCTTAGTTGTGTTAATACCTGGAAAAAATGTTAAAGCATGACCTTTTTATAACAATGCATTTAAATACATATTCATTCCTTTCTATTTTACTTTTAGGAGGATATAAATGCTATAGAAATAGAGGAAGACAAAAGATACTTGATATCCTAAGAGATCAGCAAATTCATAGACATAAAAAAGGTGGTATTTTTGTATTTACCCTTGATACCAATGCAGACTTTTTACAGAATCCAAAGCAAACAGACAAGAAAATCAATTTTAAGTTAGAGTACAATGTATTGCATTTTATAGGCTTAGTTGTTACTGAGGTAGAAACAAAAGGATAGCAGCTTGTTTACAAACTGGTCATTGCTTAATATTTTCAAGTCACTGACTACACTAGTAGACACAGTGTCATCACAATTATACACAGTGACATCATTACTCTGCACTATAAAACACAATTATACACTATGACATCAATATCCTGCACTGTGACATCACAGTTATACACTGTGACATCACTTTACTACACTTTGAACAATGGGGCATCAATATAGTGCACTAAGACATTACAATTACACAATGTGACATCACTAGCGTGCACTATGACATCACAACTGTACATTGTGGCATCACTATTCTGTACTATGAAACATAACTGTGACATCACAAACATACAATGTGACATCACTATAGTGCACTATGACATCACAATTATACACTGTGACATCACTAAAATATATGTTGATGTCACAATTACACACCATGACATCACTATACTGCAATGTGACACTGTGATATCATTATACAGCAATATGACATCATAATTATCAATATACTGCACTGTGTAATCAACATTTTACATTGTGACATCACTATAGTGCACTATAACATCACAATTATATACTGTGATATCACTATTTTGCACCATGAACACAAATATACATTGTGACATCATTATAGTCCACTGTGACATCAAAATTATACACTATAGTGCACTATAACATCGCAATTATACATGGTGACATCACTATAGAGCATTGTGACATCACAATTATACACAGTGATATCACTATGCTGCACAATGACATCACAATTATACATTGTGACAACACTATAATGCACTGTTACATCACAATTATACATTGTGACATCACTATACTGCACTATCACATCACAATTATACATTGTGACAACACTATAATGCACTGTGAGATCACAATTATAC
>NW_024431883.1:0-8011 GCF_017639785.1 Mesocricetus auratus
TGTGAGGAGCCGCCTCGCTATCGCTATTGCCGTTAGAAGATGGCGCTGACATCCACTGTCAGTTGGAGTTAACTGTCGCTGTCAGTTGGAGTTAACTGTCGCTGTCAGTTGGAGTTAACTGTCGCTGTCAGTTGGAGTTAACTGTCGCTGTCAGTTGGAGTTAACTGTCGCTGTCAGTTGGAGTTAACTGTCGCTGTCAGTTGGAGTTAACTGTCTGCTGTCAGTTGGAGTTAACCGCTTAAGCTGTGCCTCTCCCGTGACGTCATCTGGGGTGATGTGCAAACCACCAATCCCGGCTCTACACGTCTCACTCGGAGCTCCTAGGCTTATATAAGGGGCTGGGTTTCTTAGCTTGGGGTCTCCTCTAAGAAGCTGATCATCTATCTCTCAAGATGCATTAAAGCTTTACTGCAGAAGGATCCGAGTGTTCTGCGTCGTTCTTGCTGGCGAGACGGTAGCGCGGGACATCTGGTGCCGAAACCCGGAACTCTTCAACATCGCCGGCGCCGCGGGAGACCCCTCGGAAGACGGGGCGGATTCAGAACTGCAGGGACGTAAGTTCAGAGAGGTATGCTTTATCCTGAACAACCCCTTTCTCGACTTTGGCCTTAGTTTGTCATCACCGTGGGACGGGTCAGTGGAGGCTTTGGTGCTAGTCCTGTTTGTCCTTCTCCTTCATCGTGGCTGGTGCTGACAGAACGGTGCTGTCAGTCTGGTGCTGTCCATCTGGCGCTGTCAGTCTGGTGCTGTCAGTCTGGTGCTGTCAGTCTGGTGCTGTCAGTCTGGTGCTGTCAGTCTGGTAACGGAGTTGAGCGCCGTTTTTTAGATAAGCCGCTAGCGCGATGGGGTTGTCACAGTCAGTGGTTACTGCCCTACAGACTGTGCTAAAACAAAGAGATCTTAAAATTGCACCACGAACACTTCAAAATTTTGTGAAGGAGGTAGATAGAGTGGCACCATGGTATGCTTGTTCCGGGTCCCTCACTGTGGCCTCATGGAACAAGCTAGGTAAAGAACTAGACAGGAAGCATGCAGAAGGAGATCTCCACTTAGGTACCAAAGCCATTTGGAAGCTAGTTAAAAACTGCTTGGAGGATGAGGCCTGTCACCCTGCTATAATAGAAAGTCAGGGAACCTTAGAGGAAGTTCAGGATAGCATGTCAGAAACTGAACGGAGTGAGAGAATGGGAGCTCGCAAAAGGAAAGACATGTCTAAGAAAAAAGGCCCTCCCCAAGAAGTTAAGAAAGGGGGAGAGAAAGAAGGGAGTGATCATTCACCCCCTAACAAATCTAAGAAAAAGAAAAAGCCAGAATCTAGTCTATACCCTACAGTAGAGCTAGAAGCCTTGGAGCTAGATAATTCTGATTCTGACACTCTGTATTCTAGCGAAGAAGGTGGTCTAGAGGAGGAGGTGGCACGGTATGAGGAAGAAAGATATCACCCTGATAGACACCGGCCACTGAAAACAAAAATGAATGTGAGGCCACCGCCTATAAATCCGGCGGGCTCACGCTCCTCAGCGCCTCCGCAGTATGAGCTTCGGCTGAATACTGGTACTGACTCCTTTTTACCTTTAGAGGAACGGAGAAAAATACAAGTAGCTTTTCCAGTATTCGAGAATGTGGAAGGCGGAAGAGTACATACCCCTGTAGATTACAATCAAATCAAAGAATTGGCCGAATCCGTTCGTAATTATGGGGTCAATGCTAACTTTACCACATTACAGGTGGAAAGGCTTGCTAATTTTGCCATGACTCCCACTGACTGGCAGACGACAGTGAAAGCAGTGCTTCCCAACATGGGACAATACATGGAATGGAAGGCTCTCTGGTATGATGCAGCCCAGGCACAAGCTAGAGTTAATGCCACGGCTGAAGATGAGAATCAGAGGCAGTGGACATTTGAAATGCTGACAGGTCAGGGTCAACATGCCCTTAATCAAACCAACTACATCTGGGGTGTCTATGGTCAGGTGTCGGCCGCCGCTATTAAAGCATGGAAGGCCCTCACAAAAAGGGGAGAGTCCAGTGGACACCTTACAAAGATTGTCCAAGGACCCCAAGAGCCATTTTCAGACTTTGTGGCCAGAATGACAGAGGCCGCCAGTCGCATCTTTGGTGATTCAGAACAAGCTATGCCCCTGATTGAGCAACTTGTCTATGAACAAGCAACCCAGGAATGTCGAGCGGCTATCGCCCTCGCAAAAGCAAAGGTTTACAAGATTGGCTCAGAGTGTGCAGGGAGCTGGGGGGACCCCTAACCAATGCAGGACTAGCTGCCGCCATTTTACAAACGCACAGGTATAGAGATTTATCTAGTCGAAAAGCTTGTTTTAATTGTGGGAGAATGGGGCACCTTAAGAAAGATTGTCAAGCCCCTGAAAGAACAAGAGAATCGAAGCTTTGCCATCGTTGTGGTAAAGGTTATCATAGGGCTAGCGAATGCAGGTCAGTCCGGGATGTAAAAGGGAGGCTTCTGCCCCCTATTGAAGAACCCAAGGTACCCCAATCAAAAAACGGGTCACGGGGCCCATGGTCCCAGGGCCCTCAGAAATATGGGAACCAATTTCAGAAAAGCAATCAAGAGGAAGTAGAGGCTTCCGAGGAACCCCCGGAATGGACTTGCGTGCCCTCCGACTTCTTACTCATGCCCCAAATGAATGTTCAACCGGTCCCAGTCCATTCCCCTGGACCTTTGCCCCCTGCCACCATTGGGCTTATTCTGGGCCGTGGCTCCTTAACTTTACAGGGACTCATTATATATCCTGGAATTGTTGACCCGTATCATAAAGAGGAGATTCAAGTTCTCTGTTCTAGCCCTCGGGGTGTATTTTCTATAAAGCAGGGAGATAGAATTGCACAACTGGTGTTGCTGCCCTCCCTCGGGGATGGAGAAACCTACACTTTACAAAAAAGGGCTATGGGATCTTCTGGAAGTGATTCAGCCTATCTGGCTATACCCCTAAATGAGAGACCTACAATAAAATTGTTAATTAATGGAAAAGAATTTGAAGGGATAATGGATACGGGAGCAGACAAAAGCATTATTTCACTCCATTGGTGGCCGAAGTCTTGGCCCACTGTTGTTTCATCTCATTCTCTACAAGGTCTTGGATACCAGTCCTCTCCTGCCATCAGTGCCTCAGCCTTAACCTGGCGGAATGCTGAGGGCAAACAGGGATGTTTTACCCCTATGTGTTGCCACTCCCTGTAAATTTATGGGGACGGGATGTGTTACAAGCCATGGGCATGACCCTAACTAATGAATACTCCCCCAGGCATCAGCCATTATGGCAAAGATGGGGTATACAAAGGGTAGAGGCTTGGGTAGGCAAGAACAAGGCAGAATAAAACCCATTACGCAACACGGAAATCGGGGTAGAAAAGGACTGGGTTTTATTTAGGGGCCGTTGAGGCTTCACGACCCATACCATGGAAAACAGAGGAGCCGTTATGGGTCTCTCAATGGCCTCTATCCTCTGAAAAATTAGAGGCTGTCACAAGATTAGTGCAAGAACAGGAACGGCTGGGGCATCTAGAGCCTTCTACCTCCCCATGGAATACACCAATTTTTGTTATTAAGAAGAAATCTGGGAAGTGGAGATTACTCCATGACCTGCGGGCCATTAACAATCAGATGCATCTTTTTGGCCCTGTTCAAAGAGGCCTTCCTTTGCTTTCTGCACTTCCTCAAGATTGGAAGCTTATTATTATAGATATTAAGGATTGTTTCTTCTCTATTCCACTTTACCCACGGGATAGACCAAGGTTTGCCTTCACTATCCCTTCTCTTAATCATATGGAACCAGACAAGAGATTTCAGTGGAAGGTACTGCCGCAAGGCATGGCCAATAGCCCAACAATATGTCAGCTGTATGTGCAGGAGGCTTTGGAGCCAATTAGGAAGCAATTTACATCTTTAATCGTTATCCATTATATGGACGATATTCTTATTTGTCACAAAGAGTTAGATGTTTTACAAAAGGCTTTCCCATGCTGGTGGCTGAATTAAAACAGTGGGGATTAGAGATTGCCTCAGAAAAGGTTCAAATTGCAGATACAGGCCTCTTTTTGGGCTCAATGATTACTCCCAAAAATATAGTTCCTCAGAAAATAGAAATTCGCAAAGACCACTTACAAACATTAAATGATTTTCAGAAACTTCTGGGAGATATAAATTGGTTGAGGCCCTTTTTAAAAATTCCATCTGCTGATCTAAAACCCCTCTTCGATCTCCTGGAGGGTGAGCCTCATATCTCCTCACCCAGAAAATTTACCCCTGCCGCCCACCGAGCCTTACAGATGGTGGAAGAGGCCTTACAGGAAGCACAATTACAACGTATTGAGGAGTCACTACCTTTTAATCTGTGTGTTTTTAAGACAGCTCAATTGCCAACTGCAGTCCTGTGGCAACATGGACCATTACTTTGGATTCATCCAAATGCTTCCCCTGCTAAGATTATTGACTGGTACCCTGATGCTGTTGCACAGCCTCGCGCTTCGCGGAATAAAAGCAGCTGTTACACATTTTGGCAGGGATCCTGATTCCTTGATTGTGCCTTATACTGCTGCACAAGTTCAGACCTTGGCAGCCACATCTAGTGATTGGGCAGTTTTAGTTACTTCCTTTTCAGGACAAATTGATAATCATTTTCCAAAGCATCCAATTTTACAGTTTGCCCTAAACCAGGCTATAGTGTTTCCACAAGTGACAGCTAAAGACCCACTCCCAGATGGGACTGTGGTGTACACTGATGGATCAAAAACTGGTATGGGAGCTTATGTGGTCAAGGATAGGGTTATATCTAAACAATATAATGAAACTTCACCTCAAGTTGTAGAATGTCTGATAGTACTGGAGGTTCTTGAGGCTTTTCCAGGACCCCTCAATATTGTATCAGATTCCTCTTATGTGGTTAATGCAGTTAATCTCCTTGAGATAGCTGGAATAATAAGATCCTCCAGCAGAGTTGCTAACATCTTTCAAAAGATACAAGCTGCCTTGTTAAATAGGAGATTTCCTGTTTTCATTACCCATGTCCGAGCACATTCTGGACTCCCAGGTCCCATGTCCTTAGGGAATGACTTAGCGGACAAGGCTACAAAGCTGGTGGCCGCTGCCTTGTCTACCCATGCACAAGCAGCAAAAGAATTCCATAAGCGCTTTCATGTGACGGCTGAGACCTTGCGCCGTCGTTTTGCTCTATCCAGGAAAGAGGCTAGGGAAATTGTTACTCAATGCCAGAATTGCTGCGAATTCTTACCTACTCCCCACATGGGAATAAACCCACGTGGCATTAGACCATTGCAGATGTGGCAGATGGATGTTACTCATATTCCCTCTTTTGGAAGGCTTCAATATGTTCATGTTTCTGTTGACACCTGTTCTGGCGTAATGTTCGCCACACCCCTAACAGGGGAAAAGGCCTCATATGTGATTCAACATTGCCTTGAGGCCTGGAGTGCTTGGGGAAAACCCAGAATTTTAAAAACAGACAATGGACCAGCATATACCTCTCAAAAATTCCGACAGTTTTGTCGGCAAATGGATGTTACCCATCTAACTGGCCTACCTTATAACCCTCAAGGACAGGGCATTGTGGAACGTGCCCATCGTACACTCAAATCATATCTGATTAAACAAAAGGGGAGTATTGAGGATGTTCTACCCTCGGTACCAAGAGTTGCTGTATCCATGGCACTTTTTACCCTTAATTTCTTGAACTCTGATGCCCAAGGCCACACTGCGGCCGATCGCCACAGTTTAGAGCCTGATAGGCCAAAAGAAATGGTAAAATGGAAAGATGTCTTGACTGATCTCTGGAAAGGCCCGGATCCTATTCTTATAAGATCCAGGGGAGCTGTGTGTGTTTTTCCACAGGAGGAAGAAAACCCCCTGTGGATCCCTGAAAGACTCACTCGAAGAGCTCCTTCACAACTCCAGAATAAGAAGGATGGAGGCCAAGTGGGTGATGAAGACTCTCCTACTCGGGATGATGGTTCCTAGTATGATGGGAGAGTTACGGTGGGCCATCATGTCTACCTTCCCCTACCGATGCCAGTGATGCAGAATGCCCAGGTGTTCCCTAGATTTTTCACAACTAATAGAGAGTTGGGGCTTGCCTTTTTGCCTTTAGATCCTCAGATACAGAGTTTTCAGGATGAGAGAACCTTGTCATTAGTAGGAAGCTTGTGCTTTACTGTGATTTCTTCATTAAAGGATAATTTTATTCATATGGATCCAGAAAGATCTAATGCTAATCCTTTTGAATTAATGGAAGCTGTACTGATCTTTCTCCTATGATAGTGAGAAGGGACAGATTACTTTTGATTGGAAAGGGGCATTAGGCAACAGTCTGAGTGAGGGACAGAGCTATGGATCATCTGATTGGTCCTCCTCCAATGTTAAGTATACCCTTTTAAGAGAACTAATTATTCAGCTGCCCTTTATTTGGGTTGTGAGTAATGATACCTTAGGTAAGAATCAGAAAGAAATAAATTGCTCTGCTTAGAATTGTTTTTATGCATTATGCTGGGATGCTATTAAGCACCCTTTTGCTTTGGTAATGCGCATGCCTCGATTTGTTCCAGTTCCTGTTGAGACGCCAAGTAATTTGAGTTTGTTTAGGGAAAAGCGAGATTTTTGGGATCTCTGCTATTATTGTGGGCCTGATAGCCACCGCCGCGGTTACTGCTTCGGTTACCGCCTCGGCCCTTGCACTTTCTGCCACTGTGCAGACAACTCAAACCATTAATGAACTATAGGCCACTGTGACCATGGTCCTAGATAAACAGGCCACTGCCAATTCTCAGATACAAGGAGGCCTGATGTTGGTAAACCAACAGATTAATTTGGTTCAGGAACAATTGGATATATTGTGGCAGATGGCCCAATTGGGATGTGAACAAAAGTTGCCTGGCCTTTGTGTCACTTCAGTACAATATGAGAATTTTACAAGAGCAGCTAACCTGTCACAAGCTCTGTCTCAACATTTATTACAGAATTGGACTTTTGAGTTTGAGCAGACACTCCGTGAGTTGAGAATGGCGATCCTGCAAGTGAATTCGACGCATCTGGATCTTTCTCTGATGGAAGGCCTCTCCTCCTGGATTTCATCTGCATTTTCTTATTTTAAGGAATGGGTGGGGGTAGGATCATTTAGCCTAGTTCTCTGCTGTGGAATAGTGTTGATGCTTTGGATGGTGTGTAAGCTCAGAGCCCAAACAAAAGAGACAAAGTGGTGGTGGCACAAGCACTTGCTGCCTTAGAACACGGAGCCTCCCCTGACATTTGGTTAACCATGTTAAAGCAATAGGTCGCTGGCCTCCCAGCTCTTGCACCCCACGAGGCTAGTCTCATTGCACGGGATAGAGTGGGTAGGCTTCAGCAGCCCAAGGAGTTGCAAGGCTAAGCACTGCACAGGAGAGGTCTGCGGTATAACGACTTTCTCCTGGGAGATAAGTCATCTTGCATGAAGGTTCTATGTCATGATCTCCTTCCCCCAGAAAAACGACATCGGACTGGTCAGGGCTCTCTCTGGGGATAAGACCCTGGAGAGGAGCTTTGTACATGTTCCGAATTTGCACATGGGGATTTGACCTCTATCTCCACTCCAAAGTTGTGGGTGTCCTATTGCTTCAAAAATAAATGAATAGGGGGAGATGTGAGGAGCCGCCCTCGCTATCGCTATTGCCGTTAGAAGATGGCGCTGACATCTGCTGTCAGTTGGAGTTAACCGTTAGAAGATGGCGCTGACATCTGCTGTCAGTTGGAGTTAACCGTTTAAGCTGTGCCTCTCCCGTGGCGTCATCTGGGGTGATGTGCAAACCACCAATCCCGGCTCTACACGTCTCACTCGGAGCTCCTAGGCTTATATAAGGGGCTGGGTTTCTTAGCTTGGGGTCTCCCTCTAAGAAGCTGATCATCTATCTCTCAAGATGCATTAAAGCTTTACTGCAGAAGGATCCGAGTGTTCTGCGTCGTTCTTGCTGGCGAGACGGTAGCGGGACA
>NW_024431884.1:0-8898 GCF_017639785.1 Mesocricetus auratus
TACCTGTATCTTATTGCAAAGAAATGATACAACACTGTGTTTGAATCTATCTGTGTAACTTCTTAAAAATGATTGGCACAATATTGTGTGAGAATTTACAGGAGTAACTTATTGAAAACTAAATATACAACACTATGTGAAAACCTACACTTGCAACTTACTGAAAACTAACAGTACAACACTGTGAGAATCTATAAGCGTAACTATTTGAATACTAATACTAGAACAATGTCTTCAGAATCAACAAACTTAATTCCTTGAAAACTAACAATACAACACTGTCTGAGAATCTACACGTGTAACTTATTTAAAATTAACGACTCAACACTAGATGTGAAACTAATCAAAACTAATGAAACAACACTGTCAGAGAATCTACACCTTTATCTTATTGAAAAGCAACGATACAACACTGTGTTTGAATCTATATGCATAACTTCTTAAAAATAAAGGACACAACCCTCTCTGACAATCTTCACATGTAACATTGTGAAAACTAATGATACAACACTGGGTGAGAATCTATAAGCGTAACTTCCTGAAATCTAAGGCTACAATACTGAGTTCAACACTGAATGCATAACTTCTTGAAATCTAATGACACGACACTGTGTGAGAACCTATATACATAAGTTCTTGAAAACTAACGATAAAACACAGTGTGAGAATATATCTAGGTTACTTCTTAATATCTAACGATACAACTCTGTGTTCTCAACTGAATGCATAACTTCTTGAAAACTTACTAAATAAATGTGAGAAACTACTCCTGGAAAACCAACGATACAACACTGTGTGAGAAACTACTTGTGTAACTACTTGAAAACTAACGATACAACACTGTCTGAGAATCTACACGTGTAACATATTGCAAACTAATGATACAATACTGTGGGAGAATCTGCCCGTGTAATGTCTTGAAAACTTACCATACAACACTGTGTGTGAAACTACCCGTGTATCTTGTTGAAAAGTAATGATACAACCCTGTGTTTGAAACTATATGGGTAACTTCTTGAAAATAAACTACCCAACATTGTCTGATAATCTACACGTGTAACGACTTGAAAACTAACGATAAAAATATGGTCTGAGAATCTATATGGGTAACTTATTGAATATTAACTATACAAATCTGTGTGAGAATCTACACATGTAAATAATTAAAATTTAATGGAACAACACTTTCTGGGAATCTACAAGTCTATCACATTGAAATTTATCTATACAACACTGTGTGAGAAAATACACGTGTATCTTATTGAAAAGTGACAATACAACCCTGTGTTTGAATATATATGCTTAATTTCTTGAACATAAAGAACTCAACACTGTCTGAGAATCTACACGTGTAACTTCTTGAAAACTAAAGATACAACACTGTGTGACAATCTGCCCGTGTATTGTCTTGAAAACGTACCATACAACACTGTGTGTGAAACTACACGTGTATCTTATTGAAAAGTAACTATACAACCCTGTGTTTGAATCTATATGTGTAACTAGTTGAAAATAAAAGACTCAACACTGTCTGAGAATCTACAGGTGTAACTTTTTGAAAATTAACGATACAACACAGTATGAGAAACTGCATGTTTAACTTATTGAAAACTAATGATACAAGACAGTGTGAAAAAACTACGTATGTAACTTCTTGAAAGCTAATGATACAAAGATGCGTGCACATCAATACGCATAACGTAGTGAAAAAAAGGAAACAAATCTTTGTGGGAACCTATGTGAGTAACATATTGAAAACAAACGATAAAAGATTATCTGAGATTCTATATTCGTAACTTATTGAAACTAACAATACAGCACTGTGTGAGATTGTATATATGTAACTTCATGAAATCCAATGATACAACACTGAGTTTTAACTGATTACATAACTTCTTGAACACTAACGATACAACACTGTGTGAGAATCCACACGTGTAATTATTGAAAACTATCGATAACACTGAATGAGACTCTATATATGTAAATTCTTGAAAACTAAGCATACAACACAGTGTGAGAATATCCACGTTTAACTTATAAAAATTAACGACACAACACTGCTTGAGAAACTACATGCCTAACATCTTCAAAACTAAAAATACAACACTATGATAGAATCTACATGTGGGACTTCTTAAAAACAAATGATACAACAGTGTGTGAATATCTATGTGCATAACTTCTTGAAAAGTAAAGAAATAACGCTGTGTGAGAAACTATATTAGTAAATTCTGGAAAAAAATGGTTCAACACACAAGAAGCAAGTCTCCAAAAGACCAAAGAATCCAATTAAAAATTGGGCTGCACAAGTAAATAGAGAATTTTCAATAAAGGATTCAAAAGTGGCTGAGAGGCACTTGAGAAAGTGCTCAACATACTTAGCTATCAGGGAAATGCAAATCAAAACAACTCTCACTCCTGTCAGAATGGCTAAAATCAAAAATACCAACGACAATTTATGCTGGAGGGGATGTGATGAAAGGGGGACACTACTCCATTGCTGGTGGGAGTACCAATTGGTTCAGCCACTTTGGAAATCAGTATGGAGATTTCTCAGAAAAATGGGAATAAACCTACCACAAGACCCAGCAACTCCACTCTTAGGCATATATCCAAAAGATGCCCATTCATACAACAAAGATGTCTGTTCCACTATGTTCACAGCAGCATTATTTGTAATAGCCAGAAATTGGAAGCAACCTAGATGTCCCTCAACCGAAGAGTGGATAGAGAAAATGTGGTATATTTACACAATGGAGTACTATTCAGCAGAAAAAAACAATGGGATCCTGAGATTCGCAGGCAAATGGATGACACTAGAAGAAACCATCCTGAGGGAGGTAACCCAGTCACAAAAGAGAAACATGGCATATACTCTCTCATGTATGGATTTTAGATATAGATCTGGGGAGTTTCAGCCTACAATCCCATGGCCAGAGAGTCTGGGAAACAGAAACTTCATTCAGTGGCTGATCGAAGAAAAGGTTGACTCCCTCGGTTAAGTACTGAGCTGAACTCAAGAAAGCCAGTAACAGAGAGGGAGGACTGATGACCAAAGTGATTAAGACTGGGCTGCTTAACCCCCAGAAACAGCTGACCTGACAAAGGTTAACTATTGAATCCCAGGCATCATCCTGGGAATCCAGCATGGGACTGATCAAGACCGCCTGAATATGGGTGTCAGAGCCTACATAATCTATTGAGCCTTGGGCAGCAGATCAGTACACATCCCGAGTATACACACGGACTTTGGACTCCCATCCAACAATGGGAGTTGCACTCTCACCCTGAACTCTTAGGGAAGGGTCTAGGCCCTGCCCTATATGAAATGACAGACTATGGCCACCCCCATGGAGGGCCTCACCCTCCCTTGAGAAAAGAGGGGATAATGGGAAGGGCATGAGAGGAGGGGAGGGAAAGGGTGAGGGACATGGATCAGACTTGTGAAGCAACCTTGTTTCTTATTTAAATTTAAACTGAAAAATAAATAATCAAAAAGAAATTTAGAATAATTTCCAAAAAAAATTAAGGGTACAGATCTGTGTGAGAATCTTTAAGTATAACTCCTTGAAAACTAGCGATACAACACTGTGTGAGAAACTACATGTGTAGCTTCTTGAAAACTATCTATACAACACTGTGTGAGATTGAACATTATTGAAAATCAACATCACAAAGCTGTGTGATAATCTACAGGTGTAACTTATTGAAAACTACATATACAACACTGTGTAAGTATCTACACGTGTAACTTTTTGAAAACTAACGATACAACACAGTTTAAGAATCTAACTGTGTAACTTATTGGAAAATATTAACATAACTCTCTGTGAGAAACTACATGCTTAATTTCTTGAAAAATAATGATACAACACTATGTGAGAATCTACACGTGTAACTTATTGAAAACTAACGATACAATACTTTGTGAGAATCTGTAAACATAACTTCTTGAAAACTAACAATTCAACACTGTGAGAGAAACTACACATATACCTTCTTGAAAACTAATGATGTACCTTAATGATAACTAACGACACATCACTGTGCGAGAATCTATTATGTGTAAATTCTTGAAAACCAGCGATACAACACTGTGTGAAAAAGTACATGACTAACTTCTTGAAAAATAACGATACAACACTGTGTGAGAATGTACAACGCCTAACTTCTTGAAAACTAACAATACAACACTGTGTGAGATATTACAGGTGTACCTTATTGAAAAATGAAAATGCAATGCTGTGAATTGGCAAAAAATGGGCTGGCAAAACCAGCAGAGAGAGCTGGTCTGAACAGGGGAGAGCTGTTGGACACCAGCCCGAAAGCGGGGAGGCCAGCATGGGACTGATCTGGACCTCCCGAAAGTGAGTGTCAGTGAGAATGCCTCGGCAAACTATGGGGCCCTGAGCAGTGGATCAGTGTATATCCCAGGAATACAAACAGTCATCGTGTGCCCATAGCACAAAGAGGTATGCTCTCTCAGCCTGAACTCTTAGGGGAGTCTGTACCCTATCATGAGGGAAATGTCAGACTCTAGATATCCCCTATGTGGAAGGAATTGGCAATAGGGTGGGAGGCTGGGGGCGATTGAGAATGCAGGAGGAGGGGAGGGAGAGGGAACTGGGATTGACATGTAAAACAAGTTATTTAAATTTAAATTAAACGTGATAATAAAAAGAAAATACGATGCTGTGTGAGAATCTACATGTGTAACCTACAGAAAAGTAACAATATATCACTGTGTGAGAATCTACAAATGTAACTTCTTCAAAACTAGCCTTATAACCTTTTGTGAGAAACTACATATGTAAGTATTTGGAAACTATCGACACAAAATTGTGTGAGAAATTACATGTGTAACTTTTTGAAAACTAACGAAACAAATCTGTGTGAGAATCTATAAGCGATACTTCTTGAAAACCATCAATACAACACTGTGTGAGGAATTACATGCATAAGTTCTTGAAAATTAACGATGTAACGCTGTGTGTGTTTCTACATGTGTACCTTATTGAAAACTAACGATACAACATTTTGTGAGACTCAACACTTTTACATTATTGAAAACTAGCAATACAGGCTGTGTGAGAATCTACAGGTGTAACTTGTTGAAAGTAAAGATACAACACTGTGTAAGTTTCTACACATGTACCTTATTGAAAACAAACGATACAAAGCTGTTAGAGATTCTACACATGCAACTTATTGAAAACTAACCCTACAATGCTGTGTGATAATCTACAAGTGTACCTTGTTTTAAACTAATGATACAACGCTGTGTGAGATTAAACATATGTACCTTAATGAAAACTAACGATACAAGGCTGTGTGAGAATCTACACGTGTACCTTATTGATAACTAACTATACAACAGTGTGTGAGAATTTATAATTGTAACTACATGACAACAAGCGATGCAATACTGTGTGAGAAAATATATGGGCAAATTCTTGTGTAAGATTCTACAGTGTACCTTATTTAAAACTAACGATACGACACTGTGTGAGATTCTACATGTGTACCTTATTGAAAACTGAAGATACAACGCTGTGTGAGATTCTACACGTGTACCATTTTAAAAATTAATGAAAAAACGCGGTGTGAGAATATACAGGTGTAACTTATTGAAAACTACAGATACAACACTGTGTAAGTATCTACAAGTGTAACTTGTTGAAAACTAACGATACCACACACTTTAAGGATCTAGTGCTGTAAGTTCTTGGAAAATATAGAAACAACACTTTGTGAGAAGCTACATTGTAATTTATTGAAAACTAACGATAAAAATTGTGAGAGAATTTACACGTCTACCTTCTTGAAAACTAACGATAAAATGCTGTGTGAGAATCTACACGTGTAACTAAATGATACATAACGACACAACACTGTGTGAATCTATAAGTGTTAGTTCTTGAAATCCAGCGATAAAACACTGTGTGAGAAACTACATGCATAATTTCTTGAAAACTAATGATACAACACAGTGTGAAAATCTACACCTGTAACTTATTGAAAACTAACGATGCAACGCTCTGTGAGAATCTGTAAACGTAACTTCTTGTAAACTAACGATATAACACTGTGTGAGATACTACACGTCTATCTTCTTGAAAACTAACAATACAACGCTGTGTGAGAATCTACACTTGTACCTTATTGAAAACTAAGGATACAACGCTGTGTGAGATTCTACACATGCACCTTATTGAAAACTGAAGATACAATGCTGTGTGAGAATCTACATTTGTAACTTATGGAAAACTAACAATATATCACTGTATGAGAATCTATACATGTAACTTCTTCAAAACTAGCCTTATGACCTTTTGTGAGAATCTACAAGTGTAAGTTCTTGGAAACTATAGATACAATACTGTGTGAGAAATTACATGTGTAACTTCTAGAAAACTAACGAAACAACTCTGTGTGATAATCTATAAGCAATACTTCTTGAAAACCATCAATACTACACGGTGTGAGGAACTGCATGCATACCTTCTTGAAAAAACGATATAATGTTGTGTTTGATTCTACATGTGTACCTTATTGAAAACTAATGATACAACACTGGGTGAGTTTCGATACTTGGATCTCATTGAAAACTAACAATACAAAGCAGTGTGTGAATATACATGTGTACCTTATTGATAACTAATGATACAACAAACATTGTGTGAGAAATTATAACTGTAACTACTTGAAAACAAGAAATATAACACTGTGCGAGATTCTACATGAGTGAATTCTTGAAAAATAACGATAAACCTCTGGGTGAGAGTGTACACGTGTACCTTCTTGAAAACTAACGATACAAAGCTGTGTGTGATTCTACACGTGTACCATTTTTAACATTAATGACACAACTCTATTGAGAATCTACAGGTGACACTTACTGAAAACTAAAAATACAACACAGTGTAAGTATGTATACGTGTTACTTGTTGAAAACTAACGATACAACACAGTTTAAGAATCTACTCATGTAACTTCTTGGGAACTTTCAAAACAACACTTTGTGAGAAACTACATGCGTAATTTCTTGAAAACTAAAAAAACAACGCTGTGTGAGATTCTACACGTGTACCATATTGAAAACAAACGACACAACACTGTGTGAGAAATTATATGCATACCTTCTTTAAAGCTAAGGATACGACACTGTGTGAGATTCTACACTTGCAATTAATTGAAAACTAACGATCCAACACTGTGTGAGAAATACACGTGTAAATTTTGACAACTAAGTATATAATGCTTTGTGAGATTCTACACGTATACCATATTGAATACTAATGAATAAACGATGTGTGAGATTCTACACGTGTACCTTATTGAAAACTAACAATACAAAGGTGTGTGAGAATCTCCATGTGTAGCTTGTTGAAAACTAAAGATACAACACTCTGTGAGAATCTACACCTGCAACTTATTGAAAAATAAAGGATACAAGAGTGTGTGAGATTATACACGTGTACCTTATTGAAAACTAACAAAACAATGCTCTGTGAGAATCTACAGGTATAACATATTGAAAACTAAAGATAGTACACTGTTTAAGTATCTACACGTGTATCTTATTGAAAACTAAAGATACAACGCTGTGTGAGAATCTACATGTGCAACTAATTGAAAACTAATGATACAAAAGTTTGTGAGATTATACACGTGTAACTTATTGAAAACTACCTATACAACGATGTGTTAGATTCAACACCTGTACCTTATTGAAAACTAGAAATAAAATCTGTGTGATAATCTACACGAGAAACTTATGGAAAACTAAAGATACAATGCTGTGTGAGATTCTACACATGTACCTTGTTGAAAATTAAAATACAACGATGTGTGAGATTCTACACTTGTACATTATTGAAAATTAATGATACAAAGCTGTGTGAGATTCAACATCTCTACCATACAGAAAACTAGCAATAAAAGCTGTGTGACAATGTACAGGTGTAACTTATTGAAAACTAAAGATACAACACTGTGTAAGTACCTACAAATGCAACGTATTGAAAACTAACGATACAAAATTGTGTGAGATTCTACACGTTCAACTTATTGAAAACTAACCCTACAATGCTGTGTGATAATCTACATGTGTAACTTATTGATAACAAACGATACAATACTGTGTGAGAATCTATAAGTGTAACTACTTGAAAGCTAGCAATACAACACTGTGAGAAACTACGTGAATAAAGTTTTGAAACCTAGCGATACAAAACTGTGTGAGGAACTACATGCATAACATCTTGAAAACTACCGATACAACACGATGTAAGAAACTACATGCATAACTTCTTGAAAACTAAGGATACAAGGCTGTGTGACCATCTACACGTGTACCTGATTGAAAACTAATGATACAACACTGCGTGAGATTCAACACGTATACCTTATCGAAAACTAAGGCCACAATGTTTTTGAAAATTAATGACACAAAGATGTGTGAGATTGTACACCTGTACCTTATTGAAAACTAACCCTGCACCACTATGGGATAATCTACACGTGTAACATGTTGAAAACAAACGATTCAACGCTGTGTGATTCTACACGTTTAACTTCCCGGAAACTATCCATACAACACTGTGTGGGAAACTACATGTGTATCTTATGGATAACTAAAGACACAACATTTTTTGCGAATCTTAAGCGATACCTCTTGAAAACGATCAATAATACACTGTGTCAGGAACTACATGCATAACTTCTTGAAAACTAATGATACAACACTGTGTGAGAATCTACACGTGCAATTTATTGAAAACTAACAATACAACAGTGTGTGAGATTATACACATGTGCCGTATTGAAAACTAACAACACAACTCTGTGTGAGAATCTACAGGGTTAACTTATTAAAAACGAAAGATACTACAC